>NC_081192.1:70467463-70767879 GCF_902713425.1 Acipenser ruthenus
CCCTCAAAATGAAATACAGTTAGCACTTGCATATCCAACCCTATAAGATTTTGACTTCAGTAACAGTTAAACGTGTGTGATGCATATCTGATTATTTCATTTTGGCCCATTCCAACCCTTGTCCGTTTTTCAGGGAACACAAAAAAATAAAATACAATATCAAAAATACATATCTAAAAAGCCTGTGTTTTAAAATAAGTAGGCTTCCATTTAGATGTACTGTATTGGTTTTGTTCAGTACTATATTTTCAACAGAATAATTATTTTAATTCACACCGATATGATTCTGAAAATATCCCTTGCCAAAACTAAAGAGATGACACGTTAACTGCAATACAGTACATACTGGGGGACTGGGTCTAGGGGACGGAGGGGGGTGATGCTGGGACGCCAGAATCACTGTCGAGAAGTTTTCTCTACTCTCATATAATGGAAATCATTATATATATATATATATATATATATATATATATATATATATATATATATATATATATATATATATATATATATACACAGTATATATCATTCTGCTTTGAAGAAAAAATAGTAACTCAAACAAGGTTCTATTATTTGTTGCAAACATTAACCTGGAGATTTTCAACATTTCCATTTATTGTAATTAATTTAAATTAACGAAGCCTCCCTGCTGGTATCAAACGCTCTGTAAACAGAGCTGACATAACCCGCAAGTTAGCCTTGTTAGTGACCAACTATTTAAAAATTCCAATCATGTACTTTTGGTGATAATGAAAAGATACAGAAAAGGAGGCAAAGGCAAAGTTCACTATCCACACATTACTACCGCTGACCTGGAGAAGCCAATACAAAAATACATTATTGGCATTATTGACTTGGTCACTAACAGGCTATCATTACGGTTTATGTCAGCCCTGTTTACGGAGCAATTGAGACTAGTATGGAGGTTAAAATAATAAAACTGTGTACGCTTGAGCAGCAGAATTACTAGTCCCCCGTGAAAAGCGTGGCACATTTTTCCAAATTCTGCGGCAAGGGTCCATGATTTCTGCAATAGAAGTTATTGAATTCTGTGGTAGCCTTTTAAAAGTTAAAACCAACCTGGTTCTTTGTTAATTTCTTTATTTTTTTAGGGCTAAAACAAATAGCAGAATGAAACCACAAAAACATTTATTGAACCTTTAATAATTTCTATTAATTCCAGAAACAAAATTCTGAGGCCACTGTCAGCAGGATAGAAAAGTAAAATCAATTATCAAATAAATACTGGTGTTTTTCAGTTTTAATCCTCTACTGCTATTAGGAAAAGTGAGCAACTGCAACTAGAAACTATAAAATTGACCTAAAATAAAAATAAATTACAACATTTTCTCAGGACTGTGTGTCAGATGTTTAAAGTCCTGCCTTCCCATTGAAGTAGATGAAATAGGGCTCTGATAGTTTCTTCAGAAACGACGTGCAAGACAGTTTACCTCCGTTCTCATACAAGTGTCTTGGGTATTCCCCAGCACTACCAGCGGCTGTTTTACTTCATAAGTGGCTTTTGCCTCCAGGCACGTTTGCTCTTAAAAAATGTATCCATGTAGCTGAGGATTTTAAAAGCCGCAGCACGTCAGTGTCTAAAACGAGTGGTTTGCTTTTCCTAAGAGCGGGTTGAGAAAGATAAAGCATAGGCATTCAAAAATCTCACTGTGCCACCTTGTGGAATGTTTAAAAAACTTGAATTTGTTCTTATAAATACTAGTTAGACTTGTTGCCATGGAAAATCAATAATTCTGCAACCCAAGGTGTATTCCCCGAAATCGCACCGTAATCTGCGATCGCGTTTTTCACAGGGGACTAAATTACGTACTGAAGCACAGCATTATCGTAGCAGACCATTTAGATTTTCAAGACAAACTGTTTTTAAGTCGATTATCAAATCAATAAAAACACCAGGTGCCGAAGCATTTTTGTTTTCTTCGATTTCATTAAGTTGTTGACTTGTTAAATCTTTGTGTCTTGCTTTTTTTTCCACCAGTCTTTTTGCTTCTTGTAATTCTCTGCACTTACACTGTCATACCTCCGAAAAGATCAAATGTGATGAAAGGAATGTCACTCATTTTTAAAAACTTAAAAAGACCTTATTGCGAGTTTTATATGTTCTGTATTGATCATTTATTAATTGCCCTGCTTTGGCAAAAATGAATTCTGCAGTGCATTGTACTGTACTATTCCGCACAGTAAAAAAAATCCTCAACAGCCAATCAACGTGCAGCATCCAAACATTCCATTTAATAAATAACGATTATAGCTGAAGATTCATAGCTCTGACTGTGGTGGTACCTCATAGGTGTACTGTAACGTCACAGATTATGAATTCACACAAATCAATTTCTGCTGTAATTATCAATTTAAACATAAAACAATCTGTTTTTTCCCTTGGTAAATTTGTGTTAATGAAAAGTAAACTAGAACTGTTCTTTAAAACTCCAATTTTAAAATAACTTTGCTCACAGAAACAGGCTCACCCATCGCATTGAAACAAAGAAAGGTAAGTCTACGGTTATTTATTAGTAGTATAGTGATTTTTTAATGTGCTTATTTTTCAGTGACCTATACTGTTTATTGTGTGGTCCGCCGAGATAAAAAAAAAATAATAATTATAAAATTAAAAAATTCAGGTAGTCTGCGAACAAAAAAATTTGAGAACCACTGGCTTAAATAATACTTTAGTGTGTGGTGCTTCTTTGCCTAGGCTGACAATGATTAGTATGTATAGGGTTTATTGTATCTCAATATAAAATAAACTTAATTATACTTTGTTAGTATTTTAGCAGTATTATAAATAAAAAGCATGTCTCTGCAAAGCTCTTTATGGCGAGAGTGTGTGGTGGGTGATAATTCCAGTTTTACTATGCTGGAAAATTAATCCATTCTGTTATTGAAAAATAAATCCATTACAAAAATGTTAAAACCCCACGATATCGCAATATCGAAATTATTATCGATATCATATCAAAATATCAATATTGGTGCGCATCACTAAAAATAATCTTTTTCAATTTTGTAGCGCACACATTGCTACATATGCAGGTGAACGAATCCATTCACCTGCCTCTTTAATTAGTGGCAGTAGCTTGGCCAGATCAACCCAATACAACTACATTTCCCAGTAGTCTTTATGTTCTAGGCTCATACCCATAGATATAGAAGGATTAGATTGGACACGCCCATGAAAACTCCAAGCAGCAGTATGCAAACCCTCTCTTTATGTCCAGGGTTTTTCCTCTGCCCTGCGGGTGATTCCGAGGTTTTTAACGGAGGAAGAGGGAGAGAGTGTGGTAGATTCCAGAGGAACAGAGATATAGAGATCAGAGGAGTGGGAGGAGGAGGGAAAGAAAAGGAGGTCTGATTTGGAGAGGTTGAGTTTGAGGTGATGCGAGTGCATACAGGAGGAAATAGCAGACATACAGGTAGAGATACAGGAGGGGATGGTGGAGTCAGAGGTGGGGAAGGAGAGGAAAATCTGAGCATCATCAGCATAGAAATGGTATGAGAAACTATAGGATGCGATGAGGGGGCCCAGGGAGCGGGTGTAGAGAGAGAACAGAAGAGGACCCGAGACTGACCCTTGGGGGACTCCTGTTAAGAGAAGGCGAGGTGTGGAGGTTACTCCACGCCAGGTTACCTGGTAAGTGTGGTTGGAGAGGTAGGAGGAGAACCAGGCCAGAGCAGTGCCAGAGATACCCAGGTCAGCGAGTGATGATAGTAGAATAGAGTGATCATCAGTGTCAAAGGCAGCAGAGAGGTCGAGGAGAATTAGGACAGAGGAGAGAGAGGCAGCTCGGGCAGACTTTAGTGAGTTGGTGACAGACAGGAGGGTGGTTTCAGTGGAGTGGGCAGAGCGGAAGCCAGATTGGAGAGGGTCGAGCAGAGAGTGGTTGGACAGGAAAGCAGAGAGCCTGCGGTGTACAGTCCGCTCGAGGGTTTTGGATATATATATATATATATATATATATATATATATATATATATATATATATATATAGTTTTATTTATAGTCTGCTCTATGCTTGTTGCTAAGACTAGCCTAATGTATTTAGCTCTTAAGTTTCTTTTTTTTAAGAGAATATGGGAATTATTTCCCTTCAAGGCATATTTCTGTGTTCATTCAAAATTACCTTGTCTGATGGTATTGCTTTGATAGGATATGGGGACTAGTCATACGTTTATCATTTTTCCTGGCATTATTACTTCTACTGCTGCTACTTTGGTCATTTTGATATTGCCCCCTTGTATTATTGCCTGGTAACAGATTGTGACAGGGAGCGTGATGATCTGAGCTGCAAATCTCCCTCCTGACCCAAGAGGGCGCTAAGCAGAGCTACTTGCACGCCTGTACAGAGACGGGCCGGCTTGGAGAGAGGGGCGGAAAAGGAAGTCGACCATCTTGGTGCAGGGCGGAATGACCATATTAGGGGAAAAGATTACTGTGATCAGCTGTGCTGCATTAGACAACTGTCATGGGGTGGAGTCTCCTAGTATATAAGAGCTGTCATTTTGTAAGTGCGGGGCCTTTGGAGGTAATACTGAACCTGGGTTGCTGAGCCGTGTGTTTGTTTGTGTGTGTGTGTGTTTTTTTTTTCTTGATTTGTTTATTGTCAGGACCGGGGTCAGAGTGATCCCTGACGCCAAGGAGCTGCCGCACTACTGCCAGCACTTTCACCTTGGACATCACACGCCCTGCACAACTGAACTGGACATTTCAGCACCTGAGCACCTGCACTTTTCACCACCCCAAAAGTGCACCCAAAGAGCTGAGAGGGACTTGCTCTATTGGGACCTATGATTTGTATTTTTGTTGCTTTGGACTGTGTTCAAGTTCGCCCTCTAACATTGTTGGTATTTGCACCTGTATCAGTGACTCTGTGACGTCTGTTCCACCTCCACACCGTCACACGGATGTATAACAGAATAATGTATGCTGTATTTCAGTGGTATTAATTCTTAATTAATTGCCCCCTTTTTATATATAGACATGTTGTTTACAGTTGTTCAATTTGCAGTTCATTTCTTCTATTTGAAAGGTGGTCTAGCTCACAGCAAGCCCCCTCAGGGTAATTTGGTTCACAATGACAATTGTTGTATTGGCTGGGGGGGTGGATAGTGAGCGGAGTCTACGAGTGAGAGGGAGTACAGGTGGCTTGAGCTTTCTGATATGTAGTGTGCTCCCTTTGGCTCTCTGCTTTATCATTTTACATTTTTGTAACCACGCTCCCTTCTCCGTTTATTTTGAGGTGTTTTTGTCATTACTATGCTACATTCCTATAGGTTATTGTTATATGAGATCAGTGATCTTTCTCCATGTCATATTTTCTTGCTATCTGAGTTCTACGTCTTTTACTCGTTCATTCTCCCTGATCTTTAGTATTCTCATGGGTAGTGTTGTCATTAATTCCTGTAATTTGCGAGGGGCCAATCATCCTGTAAAGAGAGCACAGTTCTTCGATTATCTCTTAAGAAAAAAGGTTGATATTGCAGGAAACTCAATTGGTTTCAAGTGATGTTGCTCATTTTCAAAATAGACATTACAAGGTAATTGCATATTCCTCTGCTCAGAATAAACATAGGGGTGTCCTTATTCTTGCCAAGAGACAGCTGAACCTTAAAATTAGTTTCCAAGGTAATGATTTGGAGGGGAGATTGTACTATGGTACTACGTTGTTGAATATCATAGAGGTCTGTATTGCCATTCTCTATGCACCAAATATCTTTGATTCAAAGATTTTTGACCAGGTGAAACATACATTGACTTTATTGTTGAATATTCCTGTTATATTGGCGGGGGACTGAATCAGCTATTCAATCCAGTGTTAGACACTTCCCACCCTTCAGCCACACATTCCCCTAAAACTACTCAATTATTTAAAGAATACACAGCAATGTGTATTGCACTGTTTTAAATCACGGGTTACAGTCCCAAAATAATAAACACAGTATAAACACTCACAAATACACACAAGTCCAGAGTGAGTGTTAACATGCAAGTGATGTAATACAATTTATTTGTGTACAGTTGTGAAGTGCTGTCCCAGTTGGTGCTGGCCTTAAGCGACAGCACCTGGTACGTGTTAGCCGTCTAATAAGAACAAACGAGTACAATTAGAAATGACAAAACAAACAAACACTAAATCATTGTTACTTTATTCTCTTTCAGCGGTTCTTTTGCAACCATAACAAAGGAAAAGATTGCTCAGCCACGCCCCCTTGGTTAGTGAGTGCAACCACTTTTCCTCCAATCCGCAGTTGCGATATCGCTTCCCGTCTGGGGCGATGACTTGGTGTACCATGGCTCCGCCCCCTTTCTAGATGGCTGACTTCCACCTTTCCCTGGAATGAATTGTCAGACCATCCAGTCCGGGGCACACTGTTCCCTTTACACAGCGCCCTCACAGGTCGGGAGGGAGATTTATAACCAAGATTCATTCTTTCTCTGTCACACTCAGCTTTTGTAGTTCCAAGATGGACCACTTGCGTGCTTTGAAAGCCAGACATAAAAAGCTGTCTAGAAATAAAACTTTTTTTGCATAAATCTAGACAGCTTTATTATGACCATGCTGAACGACCAAACAGAGTATTGGCTTTGCGCTTAAAACAAGCAGAACAATTTTCCTCTATGGATGCAATCATTGATACAATGGGAAGGGTGGTTTCCCGGCCAGAGCAAGTAAATGAGGTACTAAAGATATTTTACTCTCGACTTTACACATCTGGGGCAATATTATTTCGATTCGCATGGGTACCATTATTGTCAATACTTTGCAAACTTGGAATAAAGTTATCAAATGTTTTCGTGCTCCTACTGAACTGCACACACTATCCCCTATGTGGGCTAATGCCTCCCTATTAACTGTCTCACACCCTTTTGCTTATTCTCCTTGGTCGACGCACAACATACACACACTGAGTGATATCTTTAATGATTCCAGCCTCTGTTCTTTTCAGGATTTGCAAGAACAATACTCTCTTCCGGGCTTCTCTTTCTTTTTTTTTTTATCGCAGGCTACGCTCATCCCTTCATGCATATGGGGTTCTCCTGGGATGCCCCTTTATGTCATCATCCACTGGTAAATCTCTTCTACAGCTCTCCTCCCAATGTAGCGATTTTTTCATTCATATATGATAAACCCTTATCCTACAATGTTAAGACCCTTCCAATTATTTCCATGTGGGACAGGAAGTTGAGTAAGCTTGCTGTCACCCCTGACTAGGATACTATCTGGGAGAATATTTTTATATCGTCTAGAAATGTGGCACATCAGCTTATTCATTTTAAAATGGCTCACAGATTCTATGCTACTCCACTTAGGAGGTTCCAGATGAAAATGATAGCAGATCCTGCCTGCCAGGCTTGTGTCTTGGGAGTGACAGGCACATATAGTACTTGCATATGTTCTGGGAGTGCACGAAAATTGTTACTTTTTGGCAGTTTGTTGTTTCTATTATCAATCAATCAATCAATCAATCAATCTTTATTTTATATAGCGTATTTCATAGTGGACCACCATCACAAAGCACTTTACAAGATGCAGTAACAAGGAAATCCATAATACTTTAAATACAGAGAAATGCATAATACATGCTATACAGTAAAAAAATAAAATAAAAACAATGCATAATACATTAAATACAATGGAAAGTGCATAATACATGAAATAGTAAAAGCAACACAGCAGCTAATAGCAGGCTTAAAGAGCATAGAAAGCAAGAAAGAACAGGTGGGTGTTGAGAGTTGATTTAAAGCGAGCGACAGTGGGAGCATCACGCACCAAAGCTGGGAGAGTTCCAAAGAGTCGGAACCATGAAGCTAAATGAGCTATGGGCTATGGGCTCTCTAGTGGGAGTGGTCATGCCCCTCAATCCTGGGGTGCTTTTGCTGGCTGATAACTCTCAGTTAGCAGTGCCATTACAATCTAGGAGGCTTTTCCTGACAGGGATGACAGCAGCCAAGAAAACTATCCTGAAGGGCTGGGTGGAGCTGTCTATCTCCTTTTCTTCTGCCTGGTTAATCTATTTACATGACATCTTTCTTTTGGAACGATCTATGGCTCGGCTACACTTAACCACCATTAACACGATGGCAGCATGGGATACTGCTGCTGATAAAGTAGAACAGTTGTTTGAGTAAGATCAAGTACATATTATGGCATTTCCCCCTAGGACAACTTTCATTCAATTAATTAAGGTATATTCTTTCCTTAATATTTTAGTTTCAATAGTTTCTTGTATCTTGTTGTAATATTCTTGTTTTTGTCCTGTTATTATGTTGTATTTCTGTGTTGCAGTGCTATTTTTTGATCTGTATTGTCTCCCCCATTACCCTCTTCCCAAGGGGTGGAGAAAAGAAAGAAAAAAATAATAAAAATAATAATACTAATTTATTTATTTGGCTGACGCTTTTATCGAAAGCAACTTACAGGTATACAATTAATTATTTTTTACATACAAATTCTGGTACCCATTTATACAGTTGGGTTTTACTGGAACAATCTGGGTAAAGTACCTTGCTCAATGGTACAGCAGCAGTGTCCCACCTGGGATATAACAACCTCAACATTTGTGTAACTATACATTGGAAATGATGGGGCTAAATATTCTAAGAGCTGCATCTTAAAATAAATAAATACATAAATGAGTGCTATACTAGTATTTTAATAAGAACATTGAAGCTACAGAAAGTATGATATGAAAACAGTTTTATCTGGCATAAACTAACAATTACAACATTAAGAATTTTTTCTGTAACTTTTCCTTGCCACCTTTAATTTTCTGATGAAAGAAGATAACATTAAAATTTACAAGTCGAGTGTATTTGTCCTGATGTAAAATTGCACACGTTATTAGGGAGTAACTACATAAGCTATATGACAAACCTTTACAGATTAAATGAGGCATTGCACAGATAATTAAAAAAGCTAAAGGCAACAAAAATAAACAGCAAATTGATAGAAGATTTACATTATAATTTTAATAAGATTTGGAAAGACAGGAACAATTTAGTGTCTTAACGCTATAGGGAGGAAATACATTAGTCATCACATTGGCCATCATCTTTAAAATCCTCCTCCTCCTCCTTCCTACCACTTCACCTTGGGGGACCTTGTCTGCACAGCTTGATAATGAGTAACATAACTTTTAAATGTTCCCATCTGTTATATATATATATATATATATATATATATATATATATATATATATATATATATATATATATAAGAGGATATAGAAAGAAATGTAATAATGTATCATTTTAAATTATAGTAGATATTAATAGAAATGTAATAGTAAGATACATAGGAAATGGAACATATTATTATTTAGTTATTTGGCAGACGCCTTTATCCAAGGCGACTTACAGTGTTTTTCAAACATTAAAATACAACATACAACTCTATTCCCTTATTTACAAAAAATGTTCTTGCATGCATATCAGACTCAACTCCTCCCGCAATCAATGATGGAAGCCATTATTACAGTAATACATAAAAAAATAAAGACCCCACTGAAGTTGCCGCCTATCGGCCAATATCCCTATGGAATACTGATACAAAAATTGTAGCCAAAACATTGGCAAACACTTTAATTGGAAAATGTATTCATCCAGACCAAACTGGATTTATTCCCAATAGAAATACCGCCTTTAACCTGAGACACCTCTTCAATATTCTATATTCAAAACGGTCTCACGAAGACCTTATAATTGCTTCATTAGATGCTGAGAAGGCATTCGATCAGGTGGAATGGAATTACCTGTTTACAGTACTTAATAAATTTAATCTGGGACAGATTTTCATTTCATGGATCAAGCTCCTATGTAGAAATCCACAGGCTAAGATTCTTACAAATCAGACATTGTCCCCACGATTTGCTCTACACAGAGGAGCCAGACAGGGCTGTCCTGTCTTGCCTTTGCTATTTGCCCTTGCAATAGAACCTTTAGCAGCTAGTATTCAACAACACCCATCTATTCATGGCTATGATACAACTCAGACCTCTAACAGAATATCTCTATATGCAGATGATGTATTATTATATATAACCAAGCCTCATATTAGAACTAATTCTACTATAGAACTAATTCATACATTTGGAAATCTCTCAGGATATAAAATTAATTGGTCCAAAAGTGAACTTATGTCAGTTAGGTTACAGAATAACATCCTATTACAAAACTTTCCATTTAAGATCACTTCTGAACAATTTACATATCTAGGCATACAAGTCACTAAAAATTATACATCTTCTAGACATAGAAATCCCTAAAAACATGTGGGGTACTTGCCTGGAATATATTAATACCTGCTTCATTAATGTTCGACACTGCTTGATCCAGTTTAAAATCTTACATAGAATGTATTACTGTAAAACTAAACTACATAAGATTTTCCCTAAAATATCCCCCATAAGTGACTTGACTGATGCTACCCTGCTTCATAGTTACGTGCAGTGTCCTAAGGTACAGGACTATTGGATACAAATATTTGAAGTTCTATCCACAATTTACAGCAATCAAATTGAGCCGTTATTAATAATATTTGGCACATCTAATTTCTTAACTAATAAGACAAGATTTGAACAAAATGCTATAGCATATAGTTTACTGGTAGCCAAAAAAATCTTACTGCAGTTTTGGAAGAAGGAAAGTGTGCCTACATCACTAATCTGAATTACTGAATTGACAAATATATTACATCATGAACAATTGAGATATAAAATGAAAGACAAAATAGCAGAGTTTCAGAAGACATGGCACCCCTTTCAATACCGTCAGGCGTTTATTTACAATATTTGCCAGCAGACCCGGCACGTATTGGAGACCGGTGATTATTTGAGACTGGCGTTTATATTAGATCACTAGCTTCACATGCTTCATGTGCTCATTGAGAAGCTGCTAACACACAACCTTGTAGGAACATCATAACTCAATTTAAACATTCCAGCAACTATCATGGGGTTTCCATGCGGGTCAATTTACATGTGAAATGGCGATGCGCGTGCACATTTGGGAGAATTACTCGGGTAAATTTTCTTGTGTAAATGTCTCGAGTTTAAACAACTTGCATGGAAACAGCATGAATGTTGAAGTTGATCCACAAATGTGTATTACTAGCATACTGCCTCACCTGAAAAGCAGGCACACCCACCACACTGAAAAATGTTTTGAAATAATAAATTTATTTAAAAATATAGCTGTGTATGTTTAAAATTTCACTTACATGGAAACTGGGGGTCGCAAGCTGTTCACCATAAGCAAAAGGTGGTCCCCGACTGAAAAATTTTGAGAACCTCTGAACTAGAGAATAATGTAGTAATAAAACAGCAGGGAACTAAAATTGAAATGGTAGTGGGTTGCTTCAACTGTAAACAGTAGAAAACACAATTCTTAAACATACTGTATTAAGCATAAATAGTTTGTTTGTTCATTCTCGTATTAAATGATCAATTTGAATAGAACATATAAGGCCTCGTTTTGCAAAGGTAAATAATTTAAACTGGATGAAGCGGGCAAAAAACTGCTAGTAATGAAACGCTCCTTCCTACAACCAGGTTGTTTCTTGCTATGGTTTTATTACTCCTTAGCATTGTACTGTTTATATACATTATTTTTCTGTGCATGAAATATTTGTTTTCATATTATACAAAGAAATATGTCAGGAATCAAAAAAGTAATATAAAAACTTACTCCTTTTATTTCCATTTGTGCTTCTTACTTGTTTCCTAAAATTTCACTCAGGTGAGGTTAGTGTATGATCCGCCTTCATATGCTTTTTGGATTGTTTTTAAGATGAAAGTGAAGCAGGAAATTACTTTGTAAAATTAGGAGAAAAATGCAGTGGCAATGAAACGATGGATTGATGTTTGAAGAGAGAAAAGAGGCTTTTAGTTCCATGATCATTCTGGAGATGGGGTCTTGATAGGAAAAACAATATATTTCATTTTACTTTTGATCTTTTGTATGATCCAACTATTGAAGTGTGATGACTCCTAAGAATAATTTTAGGTGCCTTGATGTTTTGTTTCATTGGCATATGAATTGTACATGAATAAATACATCCCTTTCCATCAAGAAAACAAGATTTAGATCTGTATGATTTGTAGAAGCATTTTAAAATGAGTGTAGATTTATATGTGATGGTTTTATCACTCTGTGTAGTAAAAGCATGCAAACATACTTTCACAGGGTACAAAGTTTCTCTTAGCTACTGCCAAAATACTAATAGTATTTAATCATAATGAAGCTAAATGACCTCACTTGAACTTTAAAATACTAATAGTATTGTAGCGATCTGTGCTAAGTGTGTGTGTGTGCTGTCCTGTCCTGTCTTTCCCGCCATTTGTGTGTCACCCTGTATGAATCTGTGAGTAAAGAGCGTTTTGTGTCTAGGCAGTGCTCACACGCTGCCTGGGGTGTCACGTGCACAGTGCAACTGTATGTAGATGGGGTCTGTGTTTGCTGCACTGTGATTTGTGTTCGGTTCCGCCGGTCAGCTGCTTGCGTGGGACCGAGAGTCTGAGCGATTGGTCAGTGTGTATGTAAATGTGCCCTTGTGTGTGTGAGCCAATAGGTCTCTAGGAGCTGCCTGCGAGCAGCTCGGGGCTGTGTTGTGGTGTCCTGACGTTGAATTAATAAACATCTGAATTAGAATTTGCTGTGGTCGTCCGGTTCTTGTTTGTTCCCCTGAAACTCTACAGTGTTTAATCATAACAAAGCTAAATGACCTCACTCGAACTTTTTTAAAGACAGCTTACCTCTTGTTCCTTATTCTGAGTTTTGCAATGAAAGGGTCAATGTTTTCATGAATGATAATGGCTTCACCTCATCTGTGTAGGCTAGTCATGTACATCGAAAGAGACAGCAGAAAGGCAATGGCAGGGAAGGAACAACAAAGCAGCAATGAATACCTGTCAAAATGCTTGGATCAACTCACCTGTCACATTGTGCAAGAGCTGCCAGCAATTCTAGGTAAATCAGTCACATCATATGAACAAACAAACAAAAAAATAATAATAAAATGTGCATTGGTGGCTGAAGCATCACATGTTTTCTTAATGTTTATTTTTCATTTCCATACTGATTGAATTATAATGTATTAAGCCAAATACTGACCACATCTGTATTTTGTAATTAAGCTTCTGTCTGTCAGTATATCTTAATAGTTCTATAGTACAGTACAGGATATACAATATTTTAGTAGTATACAAAAATATATTTTAAAAGCCTCCACAAATTTGTGGATTTGTGGAGTTTTACCAGCATCTAGCGTTTTTTCAAAAGCAGGTATCAAAACATATATTGAAAATTGTGTTACGATTTACAGTTAATATCCTATACTGTAAGTCTAATAAAATGTGCATGTTAAAAACATGCCAAGGACATGGAACAAAACCTGGTAACATCAATATAAACATTATCCAGAGTCATCTGGATATACTTGATGTCAATTCTATACTTCAGAGGAAGGACTTCCATAATTGAATGTTTACTCCATAATCACATTTTTCAGTTTGTACCTTACTCCATAATTATAATAAATAATTACCATTCATTTCAAATTCTGTATCTTGGGGGGTTGTCTAAACTACTGAATAATAATTTGTATAAACTTCAGCATTAAAGCCACTGCCCATATAGCAGTGTTTCAAAATATTATAAAAACATCTTAATAAAATTGTTTCAGGGTGTAAGCGGGCTAAACAGCTGAAGCAGTGTTTCCCTGCAGTGCGTGTTCTCCATCTTTGACTTCTCTGGTAAGCCTTTGGTTTGTCTCCTTAATAGGTTTATGATGCTTTTAACACAAACAACATTTTGTAAAGCATTCGAAACTGAACTAACAATTTCATGATTCCCAAATAAAACAAAAAGAAAAAACATTAAAAAAAAAACAGTTTTGCTGTACAAATACTTATTGACTGCAGCAAAACATATGTGTAGTGCGTGTTAAATGCAAAAGTACTAATGTAGCCTGACTACGCCAGAGTGGAAACCCACCCACTCACCAAGTACGGGGGCAATTACCCACCCGCACAGTTTATTTTATTTAGTGCTGGAAGGGGTGCGTGACAACACAAGACAGGGAGAACAAGCAAACAGAATAACTGCGTTTTAAAAGGTTTATTTTGGGCAGTTCAATAAATACACAAAGCAACTAACATAATATTAAAACAATACAATTATGTAGTCTAAAATCGGGAGCTTTGTGTATTAAAATAAAACAAATCAAAACACAAAAGATAAAATATACAAAGCACTATCACGAAGCCCACACAATAAAAAGTCTGAAGCTTTGTATATGAAAACAAGATACAATAAAACAAAACAAAAAAAACACCACTACAATACAGAACTGATTACACAAGAATACACAGATAAAAAGGGATTACAAATCACTTATGTCTGTATTTAAAACTGATGCGATCTCTCTACATGGAGGATTTAGTGCAGCGACGAAGTTTAAAACGAAGTCCAATCTCGGTTGCACGCGGTTTCCACAACTTCAAGAAGGATCTGTGAGGGAGGACTGGAACGTCGCCGCAGCCTAGAAATCCTGGTAGTTTCGTTTATTTCCTCATGAATCTGGCTTTTAAAGCCGTCACAGATAATCAACAGGTGTACATCATTAGCAAGCAGCTGGTTAATAATCGGGGGATGATTAGTGGTGACAAAAAGTGCAACTACACAAAATACTACACGTGAATAATCAAAAGCAAAACAAAACAAAAAAGCAAACGTGAATAAAAAAAATAAACGTGTCCTCTACATAATAGAATAAATCAAAACATACAAGTGCTCAAAAGAAAACTTGATTAAATAAATAAATGTGCAAACAATAATAAAGGAAAACAACTATTACTAATAAGGTGCAGCTTTACATCTGACCTTCCCACCAACACCTACGTTTATGCATTACAGGTGGCTGTTGTAACCATGTATCTTGGTGTGTGAAGCTGTTGGGGTTCTTTTCTGGCTTGCTTATCTGCAGTTCCACAAATATAGAGTTTTGTTTACCACTAAGTCAAGCTTTGCGCATGACTTCACACAAATGTATTACATAACCACAGCAAAGTTGAGGTGACCTGATTTTTAACAAGCACCTGTAGAACAACTCTTCCCCTTTATCTTGAATGAATAACATTAATGTCACCAGACATTTGCCAACTTGTCACATTCCTGACAAATAAAACATGGAATTAAAAATGACAGTTCAAACTTCCAGACGTTTTTATATAAAGACCTTCTTTTGGTCAGATACAAGTTAATAACCTCCTACTATACAATAACAGCCTTGAGCAAGTGGCATGCAATTTAATGAGTATTCTGAAAGCATGTTAAGTGCTCATCAAAGTCTCTTGCTGGCTAGAAAACCCATCATGGCACAGATCCAAATCCACTTATCTCAGTAATAAGGTAACCAGGCTTGAGAGATAAGACTGCAGAAAGCATTTCAGCTTTTCAAAGCTAATTAAATTGTTCTTTGTTGTCCCTGGACAGTAATATTTTCATGGCCTAGGAGTACTATTGTTTGTGTTGTTAGCTTCAATGTTGGCTTTGTTTTCTGTAACTCACTAGCAAGTACTTTTTTTGCATAAACAACTCATAAGGTCACTCCTTTGAACATAGTACCGTACAGCACTTTCCAATAAAACTGTTGAACGGTCACTCGCTCGGCATAGACGCACCGGCCCTCAGATGGCCCAAGACTCTGCTCTATGCTTTTCCAACGTTGCCACTATTTCCACTGTGTGTGGAGAAGATCAGGCAAGACCGAGCTTGGGTGCTGTTAGTAGTCCCGAAGTGGCCCAAAGGGACCTGGTTCTTGACAATTGCACAGCTCTTATACTGTCAGCTGAGGGAGTTGCTGGCCCTTCGCGACCTGCTGAGCCAGGCATGGGGGACTCTGTGGCATCCAGAGCTAACAGGCATGCAGCTTTGGGTCTGGCGAGCTGAGACATTTGACCCACCTCGGGTCAAATATCTGACAGGGCATTGACACCCTTCAGAATGCCAGGGCAGTGGCTACACACTCAGTACAGCTACAAATGTGGTGTCTTCCAAGTGTGGTGTCAGTCGCGTGGACTGGACCCCACAACTAGCCCCATGGCAGATATACAGTAATTTTTGCAGGACCTTTTTGATGAAGGGAAATCTCCCTCCACACTTAAGGTCTAGCTGGCAGATATATTGGCTTGCCATATTAAAATTGACTCGGTCTCCCCTGGTGGGACAGTTTTTGAAAGGTGCTCTGAGGTTAAGACCCACTAGGAGGGACCTTGTTCCTCGTTGGTGGCTCAATGTAGTGGTGGACACACTTACAACATGGCCATTCGAGCCCCTACATTCACAGAGCTGAAATTCCTGTCTTTAAAGACCGCTTTCCTGCTTGCTATTACCTCGGCCAAGCGGGTAGGTGAAATGCATGAATTTTGAACTGCGAAAGCCTGTCTGTCACAAGTGACTAATTTAGAGTGTGGGGTGGTATATAATTTATAATTATTGTGTGTAGGTATGTGTTCCTTTGTGTAAATTGTTGTTATTATTTAAGATATTGTTTGAATTTTGCTGTGCGATTTATTGTGATTAATGTATTGTTTGAATATGTGTGCATATTGTTTATCTTTTTGTTTGTTCCACAAATTAATAATTAAGCACAATCAGTCACGTACCTTTCCTAGGATGCAGACTTTAAGTGCCACAGGTGCGTACCATTCTGCATCAATTAACAGATTGCTGTAAAACCGGAACCAAAAATACAGAGAGGGCATGTATGAGAACAAGGGCGAATATTAAACTTTTGGCAAACTGATAGCAAAGCTAAGTATTCATCCTTGAAGTACACTATTAAAGCGGTGCTCTTTTGATTAAAAGAAGACTTATAATATTATTAAGCCAAGGACCGTGTGTCATTTGACAAATGATTCAGAAGTAAAGACACTTGGCAGAAATATTTACCAATATTAATTGTGGTTTATGATAAGGTGTTGTTGTACTGCTTCCCTTCAAGGCACCCCCCTCCATGTCGGACACCCTGGAGGAGCGAACAGGCACCAACCAAGGGACGGACTGCCAGCTCACTGTACACACCCGAGACATAAGGTCCTACCTTACTTAAGCTAAGTACCAGTGGCTGGGTTGGAAGACCGAATCAGAGTAGGGAGGGCCGAGATCGGGGCGTGCATAGAGAATGACCAGGGACACAGAGGGAGTTTGGATATCAAGTGTGTTTGTTCTTCCTTTGCAGGATCCTGCATCGTGGTGCTGGAGAGGGGGGGATCGAGCCTGAAGGGAGCCAAATACAAGTCTTACACCGGGACGAACAAATGGATTAGGAGGGTCTTAGGTTGGTCACCTTCAACTAACACTTTCCCTTAATGGCGTTTCTACCGGGACAGTGTTTGGCTACTTGGATTAAGTACAGGACCCACTAACTGAGATTTCTAGGCCTTTCTTAGGCCCAGGTGAATATACTGGAACTATTGTTTCACCTAATTTCTGCTAATATTGTTTGGGACTGTGGTGTTGTAACAATACGTGTTGAGTTGAAGAATTGTATTAATAATATCCCCCTGAAGTCACAAGTAGCCTGCTACAATGTTTTATGGAAAGCTTTAGTGGTTTTACTTGGTGCACAGTTTTAGGTTTTTAGGATAGATGTGTACGGAAATATCGTGCAAGGTGGTTTGAAGGGTGGATTTTGAAAATTGTCTTATAAAGTAAGCTGTATTCAATTGTATAATTTCCTGTAATTAAGAAATCATTATTTTTACTTACCTGTTTGTGTAGTTTCTGTACTCATTGGGAACATCCGGGTGGTCATTTCGAAATCCAAACAACCTGTGGAAAAAGGTTAGAAAGATAATTATTAGACCCTGACATTATTTTTTTCTATTTTTTTATTTCTGTATGTATGCTGTTTTACTTTAAATGGTTGGAGCAAAGCTTTGAAACACCTCAAAGCAGCATTAACCAGACCTAAGAAGGGTTTAAGTAGGTGTTTTCAGAGGGAGCTGAGAAATAGCCTTGTTTAAAAAATGTTTTTCGTTGGGGGTTTGTGACAGAGAGAGAAGGTATGAGCGCGTAGCTGCAAGTGAACAACTTAATTGTGATCAACTGCGGGGCAGGCAGCGATTGGATAAACCATGGCGCCGGGCTGATCACAGGGAGGAGTTTGGTAGTACAAAGGGGACCCACCTACATAAGTACGGCCCCTTACTGGACTCTCGCACTAAAGCATAGCTGGCTCCTTTCCAAGGAGCGTATATCGGGCTTATGTCTTAGTGTGTGATTACGTCACCTACCAGCCCTGCTGCTGCCTTCCTATGCACTAAAACATAGCGCCGATACTGCTGTACAAAAGAGCCGGCTCCTTTGTACAGCGGTATCGGTTCTATTCTTTAGTGCGAGAGGTCCCGGGTTCGCGCCCGCCCTCTGCCTGTGTGTGGATTGCTTCACCCTGTGTGACGCGCCTGCCTGGGTTAACTGAGAACGCTACATTACGAGTGCGTGTCGGGGTACCTGTGTCTGCCCTCCGCCTGTGTGTGAATTGCCTTGCCCTGTGTGATGCGCCTGCCTGCGTTAACCGAGAATGCTACATTGGTGTGACGCAGGTACCCTGGCACAGACAGGTAAAATGGGTGATGGTAGCCTTAGCTACAGCTAAAAGGATTATACTGAGACACTGGAAGGATGATACCCCTCCCACGTATGTGGAGTGGCACAAAGCCCTTGCTGAAACTGCTTCCTATAGGGTCAATGACATGATGGCACAGTATGAGGAGATCTGGGGCCAATTTATCCTCCTCCCTAAAAATTAACTAATTAAGTAATTTTGGGAAACAGGCTGGTGTTTATTTATTTATTTTTTTCTTAAGAGGGATGGGATAGGGGAATACAAAAAACAAATGTAGTTGACGCTGCAATATGTATATGTAGTAATTCTGTGGTTACATGGATGTAGCAGTCTGGTATATTGAATTTGTGATCTGTATATAATGGAAAACAACAATAAAACTCACATAAAAAAAAAAAAATAATTCGACCCATGCCTTCTCAAAAGAATACAGATATCCTGATTCATGCATCTGTCTCTTCCAGGATTGTTATCTAACTCTCTTTTATAGGCCTTCCTGATTCTACCATTTCACAACTTCAGTTTCTCCAAAACTCTGCTGCCTGTCTCCTAACACAAATTAAACTAAGACAGCACATTAGCCCTGTCTTGGCATTCTTACACTGGCTGCCTATTAGCAGATAATTGAGTTTAAAGTCCTATTTCTGACCTAAAGGCTTGTAGGGAACTTGGCCCTGATTTACATCTGTGAGCTGATGAAGCCGTACACTCCGGGTTGTTCTCTTTGTTCCTCTAACTCGGCTCTACTCTGTTCCTTCTTTCCACCTTGTTTCTATATTTCTAATCATGCACGCAGACTCTGGAATTCGCTCCTTGAGAGCACTCGCTTGGCCGACTCGCTTTCGATTTTTAAAAGTAGGTTAAAAAAGTACCTTTTTGATTTGTGATAACTGTGTTATGAAAGGCCCTAGATATAAAAATCTATTGTTTTGCATTGAGAAATGCATATATCCTTACTTTTTCAGTCATTAAACATGATCCTGGTTTGTAATTCTGCTTTTCAAGTCACATAATGGATGTCATCAGATGTTCGCACTGATAGCTGTTGACATTTTTACAAAAGTATAAGTAGAGGAAATGATCAACATCTCTTTGTCATAATGTACATAATTTACTGTGCACTGAATTGCTATATACTAGGGGTGGGCAACGATATGAAAATTGTATATCGATATCGTGCACGTCTTTCGATATCGATAATATCAAAGTCTTCCAAAACACAGAAAACAATAATAACACAATTGCAATATGAAACTGTGACAGTCTGGCTCGCAGTGGTGAAGTGTGATGACGTCACGGACCAGGAAGTACAGAAACCAAACAACAGTGGATGGGCGGGTGAAGCTGAATGCAATTGCATTCAGCCTATTTATTAACAAACAAAAGATTTAAACAAAACACAAAACAAAAAGGCACAAGGGCCAAACGAATAAACAGACAAACAAGTAAGTGTCGTGCTGGATACTCCAGCACGTTTTAGCAATTGTTTTTAAATGTCCTTCTTTCTCTCCGCTCCCCGTACTCTCCTCTCTACACTCAACAACCACAGAACGGACAGCTGCCGCTTCTTATACTCTGGCCAAGGGGTTAACTAGTTGTTAATTATCTTATTACCCCTCGGCCAGAGTCTGCATGCGTTTGGTAAGGATGCATGACTGTCAGCTACTTAAATAATCAGTAGCTGATCAGTCTTGCATCCTCACGGGGTTTTTAAATATAATAATAAAAGACGTGGCGCTTTTATCCGCGCTGCAAACAAAAATACAAATAATAATAAATAGGGGCAGGACACTCCGCCACAGAAACATATACATATAGACGTTAACAGACATAAGAAAAGCAATAACTTACTTTAACTCAGTATCTTAATATCCATGGAGAAAAACAAGGTCTTGTTACATTGTTTTACTATTCCATGCCATCATCAGCCACCTCAAAACCGAAATATTTATATACACTTGTAAAAATGTATCATGGTAATACCATGATAACTGTGTTACAACCGTGGTAGTACCATAGTTACCATGGTTATACAATGGTAATGCTATGGTATTCAATTATAGATGGTATTTTTTTCTGTTTCCCTAAAAGTGAATAGATTCAGTTCCCTTCCCAATTTCAAGTCATTTAAGTAACTCTTGTATGAAATAATCATGTGAAAACATTGTGGTTCTGTAGTACTAGTGTTCAGGAAACACATCCACACATGACGGTATTTATCACAATACAGTATGGTAGTGAATTACTGTATGGTACTGTTAGCTATTCTAACTTGCAGTATATGATACACATTTGAAATTAGCTGAAATATTGTTTTGGTTTTTAAAATAGTAATATACACAATTAGAAAACGATTTAGTACCGTCAGCCAATCAGCTTCCAGTTCTAGCGGGCTGTAATAGACGGTAGATGCCCGCGTGAATGTCTCAGCATCAACTATGAATCAGTGTTTCTCCAAAACTTGCTGTATTTTGAAGCGTAGTTCACATCTAAACAAAGACACAATTTGTCCAAATTAATTTTATTATCCACCAAAACCAGCAAATGAATACTTTGCATCGACAAAAGTAACCAATCCTGTACCTGAAACTGCCGCGAGCCAATCACAGACTGTCAGTTAGACTGGAGACACAGCATCTTTCAACAACAACAAATTGAAGTGCTGACAGTTCAGTATTGCTGCATTCATATATAGATTCAGGAGAGAAAGGCTTTGGCTGAATGTAGAAACATGGTGAGTTAGGAGGCATTTTAGATTGGTATTTAATGAGTGATTGTATTGGTAGTTCAGACTCCATCGTACACGGACTGTTCAGTAATTGCTCCGTTCATTCCTCAGGCAATGTCCAGACTATAAATAAAAATAGATTTGCTAAATAAAAACATGTCATTCTTGTTTTTTTTATTATTTAAAAAATGTCTGACTATTTTCTTAGAACATCTTTACTCAGCGGAAAGGTACCTGACAAATCAGTACAAGTTCAAGGCATATCTAGGTTTTAATGTGTGCCCACCCTTACTATATACTGTACCAGAAAACATTTATTTCAGTGCTTTTCTAGTAAAACATGTATATTCAATACAATAAAAATAAACTGAAGATAATCATCACCATTCCAGCATGTACAACTTCCTGATATTACATACAGTATTATGTTGCTCATTAGTAATTCTGTAAAAAAAAAAAAAAAATAGACTACAGCCTTTGACAACACTGTTAATCTTGTCAAGTGGGATGTTTTGTAATTGTTTCTATGGAAATAATAAAAAAAAGTTATAAAAAGGTTAAACACAAGAGCTTTTATAGTTATTGCTCATCTCAAAGATCAAAGACCAATGGAAAAGCCATATTTCCATATATTATCAGAATTATTCCTTTGTGTCCTTCCATTAGTCTGCAGCTGTTGTTTATTGCTTATTTTGAAAAGAGAGTGGCTCTTGATTGATTTGTTATTTTTAATAAGCAGCACAGGTTTTTTTTGCTCAAGGAGATTTCTTTTAAATCTTTATTTTTATTATTTCAGGTTGTGAATTCCATCCTCCCACACATGGTCTCATGCATTCAGCACAACTGGTAAGTGTAGACACATCAATATGAGATGAGGCTTTCAAAAATTAATTAGAATTTTGTGAGAGTATGGCATCATAAAAAAATCTCTTCATTTATTCTCTCAAGTGGAGTGGAGAATCTATAGCTTGCGGTTGCTGTTAGAAACCACTGTGCTGTTGGTCAACCACAAAGCCATGGAGAAGGGGGAGAGGGTGAATTCAAACAGCAAACTACTTGCTCTTATTAGAGATTCCCTGCTTCCACAGTGAATACACCCCCCACATCTTGTAGGGCTTTTCATTCAGCCTTCAGTTTTCTCTTTCAATTTATTATTGCATTTAAAAAAAATCAGTGCATAAAAATCCTGTTTTGGATTTCCATACAGACATTATGTTTAGCTTATTTAAGCTTGAGCACTAGTTGTGGAATAAATGTTTTGTTATCATATTTGAGTTTCCTAGAAACCCGGTTCCCATAATTAAGTTTTGGTTTAAAAGGGGCTGCTAACGGCAGAAGTTATAGAGAAACGCTGACAAAGATGACTAGGAAAGATAATGAAGATGAACTTGGTCTGCCAGAGTTCACAGCATCCTAGTTTTCTAGTTCTTTGATGTTGGGTTGTTTTTTGTGTGTTTTTAAAAGCTGACTTTCTTCATTAGATCCTTCATGACTCTACTTAGGCTGTACATAAGCTGGAAGACATTCATTTCTGGTCTCTGATTACGTAAAGGGCACCCTGCCTTTTTACCCACATTGCTGTTTTTTTATGTTACATACATTTGATTTATATTGTACAAAATATGCTCAATTAGAACAGTACACAAAACTACACACTACAATAATTAAAATGGTTCAGTATATATTTTCAGTGAAACTTTGTCATTGCTGGAATCATATCCTTATAAAATACTGACAAATCAGTTCCACTGGATTGTCTTCAAATTCCTTTTCAGATGTTTGAGTTGTTAAGAACCAATAAGTTCTTAACAACCTAAGAGGAAAATATAATCGATAAACGTTTGCCAAAACATCCCATTGAAATGTATGGTAATTGATTGAAATACGTGTCGATAAGTTTCCTGTTGAGTTAAAGACCCCAAAATGGTTTTAAAACATGGGGAATACCCCCGGCAACATTATAAAATAAAAAAAACTTTGAAAGTGATTGTTGGGGCGCATTTGGAAGGAGCTTCAGTGACCAAGACAGCTCAACTTGCTGATGTTTCATGAGCAACGGTGTCTAAGGTGATGTCGGCATGGAACTCCGAGGGAAAGACATCATCAGCAAAGGGCAACAGTGGGCAGAAGCGCATACTCCAGGATCGTGATATCTGTGCATTAAAGTGCAGTGCAAGGCAAAACAGGTGAGCAACTGCAAATCAATTGACTGCAAATTTCAACCTGGGGCGCGAGCAGCCAGTTTCATCAAAAACGGTCCGCCGAGAACTCCACAGAGCGGGATACCATAGTGGCCCAACACCCTATTAAGTGACTTTACATTGGTGTTTCCATTTTTTTTGTTCACTACCTGCAGCTTTACCTTTTGTAGTGCATAATATTTTATGGGCAAACTTTAAAATTTAGCCCCCACCCCCAGTGCAACTGTGGTTATTGTGATTTAATAAATTCCAAATCACAGTTTCAGACAGAACATGAATTACAGCTGCATATACATTTTTATCTCTATTAAACAAGTAAATTATTAAATATTATGGAAATGTATGTAAAAAAATCCCTTTACAATATTAAAGATTCTGTACCCCATTTTTTGTTTTTAAACCACTGTCACTACTAAAATATATTTAATTGATAATACATACAGTGGGTCCCATGGAAAACTTCCCCCATGCCACGGCAAATCTGCAGCACCTTGAGACACGACAGCGTACCGCAGCAGGGTATGCTAGAGAGCTTTCAGGAATTGAATGAGCTGTATACCATTTTCCTTAACAAGATGGTTTCTGCTTGGGATTTGTTTAATACTTCACTACCTCTCTTGGGAACTTATTAACATATGTAGGCTACGGTATTTTTTAAATGAATTTGTTGATCAACAAGACTACTAAAGCAAAAAAAATCCTATGAATGGGACTGGGTGTAAGTAAAAAAAAATTAAAAAATAAAACAATTCCTAAACAGCATTTCTTTTTTTTTTTTTTTACTATGCCCCAGCTACAGAAATTTACCCTCCTCACCACCACTTTTAAAACCAACATTATGCCACTGTTCCCAACCATAAGTTCCCTAACCAAAAGGACTCAAAATCGATTTTGTTTGTGACCAATTAAGGAAGCATTTAGTAAACTTCAACCACTTTTTAATAACAATAAAAACAAAATACACAATTTCTAGTAATTAAACAAATAATCTTTATAAAAAAAAAAACTTATTGCATGTGTAGTATTTGTTCAAAATTATTGGCACCCCTACTATAGTATTTTGTTAGTACTTTTTGATTTTATTATGGCTTTCAGACGTTTGATAATTCTTAACTGGCATGTTACATCTTGTTGGTGAAATCTGGGCCCATTCTGTCTTGCATATTTCCTTCAGCTCAGACAGACTGGAAACACAGTGCTTTGTTACAGCTTTTTTCAGATCAGCCTAAAGCATTTCAGGTATTGTGATTGCAAAGGCCATTCCAGAACTTTTGTCTTCATTTTCTTCAAGAATTTTCCAGAGTTGACTTAGCAGTATAACCTACGAGCAGATGGTATCATTGTACTTTGTAAAATGTTTTGATTCATAGCTGCGTTCATTCGATCTTCAATCACATGAATGTCTCCAGTCCCTGAACTGCTAAAACACCCCCATCTCACGATCAAACCACCTCCATGTTTAATTGTAGGTATTTCCACATTTCTTTGATACTGTTCTGTAGCCATTTCCTTTGTTGTATTTTGCTACGAGTGCTTTTCTCAAACGTGAATCCAACTCCTTTGTCTTGACCATCATTTTCTGTGTTGCCAAAATGTTCTTCTTCAACAGATGTTGACCTCTTTTTCTGGCTATGGACTTTATAATGCAGCTTAGTTACTGTGTAATGGTTTCAGTTGATTTAATTGGTTATATTAACTTTTTACTGACTTTTCATGTAAAGGTGTCAATACTTTTGTCATGAACAAATAATTGAAATTGCTATATATTTTTTTTACTACCAGAAAATGGTCTTTGTCATATTAATTAGTGTCTGATGTTCACCAACTGCTTGTGTTTAACATGTTTCCTTGAATTATCTTATATCCTTGAAATGTATTTTTGTTTACGACTGTAAGTCGCCCTGAATAAGGGCGTTTGCTAAGAAATAAATAATAAATAATAATTAAGTGTAGGGTGCCAATACTTTTGTCTGCAACTGTAGTTGTTTGGTATCTCTCTCTTTCAACACTGCAGACATAAATGTCTTGCAATAATAACTCTACTCAAAACTGCAGACCACTCTGCTACTACAGGAAAGTACTGTTGTCAAACATAATAATACAATTTTTGCACTTTTTAGCTGGATTGCATATAACTGAAAAAACTGAAAAATACAATTTGTGCGTCAGACCTTCATAGCTTAAGGGGTAAAATAATTCAATTTAGGGTCAAAAGTTTTTTTTTTTTTTTTTTTTTTTTTTTTAAACAATGAAATGTAATATTAATTTAAATAAGAAATATGAATAATTTAAAAGAGCTAATAAATCACACCCAGCATGCCTTACATAGCAATCTGAAATGTGTTTAATAAAATCCATCCTTTATTTAAGCCTTTACAGTAAGTGTCAGTTGAATTTAATGTTAATCTCACTCACTGTGTGTGACCCTGAGCAAGTTGTAACAATCTGCAAATGTACCCAGTATGCTATGTCCCTTTAAATGTGCTTTTTGAAATAGAGGGTTATTCAGAGCGTAAGACTATAGCAGGAGGCTTTTGTTTTCTTCTTTAAAACTTGAAATTTTCTAAGAATATATTTATAGATACCTGTGGGTTGTGTCACAAAGACGGCCAGAGTGGGTTGCGTCAGACCAGAAAGGAATTCAAACACAGACAGAGACGGTGGTGATGATGAGCTGAGTGCAATGGCTGCACTCAGCGTTTATTAACAAATAAAAGGGTTGAAAACAGCGGAATACAAAACAGGACACGGCAATACACGCCAAAATAAACAGGTAGACAAAACGGACAGACACTAACAAACAGGGACGAACAAACACGGTGAGTGAAAACACTTATCTTTACGCTTTTGCTTTTGCTTTCTTTTACTTTCTCCTTCTCTCTCTCCCGTTCTCCACTCACCGAACACCTAACCCCGAGTGACAGAAACGTGCATCTATATATACTGTTGTGCTGGGATTCAATTACTAATTAATTACTCACTTGAATCCCAGCACGTGAATTCATTACGTGAAACCCCGTGTTCACATATTATATTTTAAATGCACGTGCGTGATGTGCAATCCCGTGCCTAAATACAAATATACAATTTAAACACACGTGAAACACAGACCCGTTTATATCCCGTGTACCAATCTATACACCAACATTAACATACGCACGCAACATACAACACATAAATGCACACAGGGACGGGGCACATTGCCACATATACCCCCCCTTGTGCGCAGCACACATGGCCTCAACGGCCACCTCCCCCCTTAAAAATCCAGCAGTCCAGGACAAAGTCTCGGGCTGGGAAGGGAGGCTTCAGTGGGCCCATGGCTGGCCATGCTGTCAGCACCCCTGCCGGTAGTGGCACGGCTGACAGCCTGTTGGTCCACTCCTGCAGCGAAACTGCTGCTGGGGAAAGTGGTCTCCTGACCTCTCCCCCTGTCTTTGTAGCCGGTAGCTCCCTTTGATGGGGCTCCGACCACAGTACTGCCGGCAGCGAAGAAGCTGCAGTGGGAGCAGGTCTCCGGACCTCCCCCACGATCTCCGGCAGCGAAACTGCTGCAGTGGGAGCAGGTCTCCGGACCTCCCCCACGATCTCCGGCAGCGAAACTGCTGCAGTGGGAGCAGGTCTCCGGACCTCCCCCACGATCTCCGGCAGCGAAACTGCTGCAGTGGGAGCAGGTCTCCTGACCTCCCCCACGATCTCCGGCAGCGAAACTGCTGCTGGGGTTGGTGGTCTCCAGACCTCCTCCCCCTTATTCGTGGCCGACAGCTCCCCTTTCTGGGGCTCCGGCCACCGTACTCCCCGTGGTGGAGGTACGGGAAGCAGAGACAGCTCCTGCTGTTCTGCTTCTGGCAGTGGCGGAGGCAGCTCCTGCTCCTCTGCTCCTGGAAGTGGTGGAGGCAGAGGCAGCTCCAGCTCCTCTGCTCCTGGTGGTGGTGGAGGCAGAGGCAGCTCCAGCTCCTCTGCTCCTGGTGTTGGTGGAGGCAGAGGCAGCTCCAGCTCCTCTGCTCCTGTCGGTGGTGGAGGCAGAGACAGCTCCAGCTCCTCTGCCTCTGGCGGTGGTGGAGGCAGAGGCAGCTCCAGCTCCTCTCCCCCCCAAAAATTTTCAGGGGGTTGAGCCTGTAACTCCTCCCCTTCCGGCTCTTGGGGCTGAACCAGCAGGCATTTTCCCTCTGCTGGTGGCTTAGGTCCCAGGGCTGTGGAAGCCCTGACTTGCCTCCCTTTGGGCTGTGGACGCACCGACTCCTCCCTTTTGGGCTGTGGACGCACCGACGCCTCCCTTTTGGGCTGTGGACGCACTGACTCCCCCCTCTTGGGCCGTGGACGTTCGGGCTCCCCCCACTCAGGCGTAGGACGTTCGGGCTCCTCCCACTCAGGCGTAGGACGTTCGGGCTCCTCCCACTCAGGCGTAGGACGTTCGGGCTCCTTCCACTCAGGCGTAGGACGTTCAGGCTCCTTCCGCTTGGGCTGTGGACGCTCAGGCTCCTCCCGTTTGGGCTGTGGATGCTCAGGCTCCTCCCATTTGGGCTGTGGACGCTCAGGCTCCTCCCATTTGGGCTGTGGACGCTCAGGCTCCTCCCATTTGGGCTGTGGACGCTCAGGCTCCTCCTGCTCGGGCTGTGGACGCTCAGGCTCCTCCCGCTTGGGCTGTGGACGCTCAGGCTCCTCCCGCTTGGGCTGTGGACGCTCAGGCTCCTCCCGCTTGGGCTGTGGATGCTCAGGCTCCTCCCGCTTGGGCTGTGGACGCTCAGGCTCCTCCCGCTTGGGCTGTGGACGCTCAGGCTCCTCCCCATAACTGCGGAAGGGACAGTGGGCGAACAGGTGATCCTGGTCGCAGAGGAGGCACCCCGGCGATGGCTTGTTACATCGCCGTGGATGCCTGGCCCTTAGGCGGCACTCCTCCTCCCTGTCCTTCACCTCTTCATCTGTCTCTGCCTCCCGCTTGGGCAGTGGAGGCAAAACCAGCAGGCATTCACCCTCTGCTGGTGGAGATGGGGACAGCAGGTACTCCTCTGCTGGTGGTCCTGCTACCTGGGCTGCTGTTCCATTTATCGTTGCCTCCAGGTAGCTGAGGAGAAACTCCACACCTTCCTCCAAGGTGTTTGGGGTGTGTTCCTGCTGATAGGCCTCCCATCTCTCACTGTCCATCATCCACAGGGCCCGGACGACTATGGGCAGAGACTGGGCCTCCAGCCCAGCATTCTCCAGGAACCAGTCCCGCCATTTTGTGACGTCTTCTGCCATTACATATTTTTTTATTATTATTTCTTTTTTTTTTTTTTTCTTTTTTTTAAACAAAACCCCTCCTGGTCTGACGCTTGGAGGCGCGGCTATCCCACGATGACACCACGTGTCACAAAGACGGCCAGAGTGGGTTGCGTCAGACCAGAAAGGAATTCAAACACAGACAGAGACGGTGGTGATGATGAGCTGAGTGCAATGGCTGCACTCAGCGTTTATTAACAAATAAAAGGGTTGAAAACAGCGGAATACAAAACAGGACACGGCACTACACGCCAAAATAAACAGGTAGACAAAACGGACAGACACTAACAAACAGGGACGAACAAACACGGTGAGTGAAAACACTTATCTTTACGCTTTTGCTTTCTTTTACTTTCTCCTTCTCTCTCTCCCGTTCTCCACTCACCGAACACCTAACCCCGAGTGACAGAAACGTGCATCTATATATACTGTTGTGCTGGGATTCAATTACTAATTAATTACTCACTTGAATCCCAGCACGTGAATTCATTACGTGAAACCCTGTGTTCACATATTATATTTTAAATGCACGTGCGTGATGTGCAATCCTGTGCCTAAATACAAATATACAATTTAAACACACGTGAAACACAGACCCGTTTATATCCCGTGTACCAATCTATACACCAACATTAACATACGCACGCAACATACAACACATAAATGCACACAGGGACGGGGCACATTGCCACAGTTGTTTACTAGGATTTTTCTATAGCTGGAGAGAGAGAGAGAGAGAGAGAGAGAGAGAGAGAGAGAGAGAGAGAGAGAGAGAGAGAGAGAGAGAATCCTTTCTTTCATTTTAGGGAGATTGTTCCAGCACAGATGTAGCCATCTCCCTGTTGCTAGGCTACATAGTCTATGCACACAGTTGGCCCCTAGCACCAGCTGCTTGAGTTGATCAGCAGCTTCCCTGCGCTTAAGGCCATGAAGGACATCTCCCCAGTGTCTTGTGGCGCTTTGGTGAGCAGCTGGCAAAAGAACACGCCATCACTTTAGCGAAGGCTACTAGTGAGAAACTAGTTAGCTGGCAGATTAGGCCCCTGGATCAAATCTCTGGTGCAAGCTAAATATTCTTGACAAGTGGTCCCCGAATAAAATTCACTTTTCTGTACACCACCCCCTGCCTCCACGGCTGTGTACCGAGCATGCACAAATCGTCCCTGAGACCCTCGGTCGGCCCCTAGCCTGTGTTGAGCACCAAGCCATCACAAATGAAAATAATTCTATAGTTGCCACTGTCACTGTAAGCAGTAGCACTTCCTTTGCTGCAGCATCTGTAAATTATAAGAATTAAATAACAGACCAGCACAGTTATTACAAGTTATTATGTATTACAAAGTATTATGGACTGATTCAATGATGTTTAGGGTAGGATTACAATGTCTTCTGTCCATGGTTTCAGGGATGGAGGACTCCTACTGCATAATAGTTTTTAGTGTTTAGGTCGCTTTAGGTTTTACAAGCTGCATGCTGTAAGTAAACACCTGATCACTGAATATTACAGGCATTTGCTATTTTAATCTCTGTTGTAACTGTTACAATTAGTGATAAGCAACTGAAATCGTAGGTACACAAAAGCACTATTACATTAACCCCCATATTTTATTACAATAAAATAAACATGACTTGAAAAATTTTGTGGTTAGGGTTCTGGACTCTTGAACCAGATGGGACACTGTACCCTTGGACAAGGTACTTTACCTCGATTGGTCCAGTAAAAACCCAACTGTATAGATACCAGAATTTGTATGTAAAATAAGTAGTTGCAAATTGCTTTAGGAAAAAACTTCACACAAATTAACCTTATTTTCCCACTATAGTTCTTTCACTCTCTCTTAAAATTATCTGAATTACTAGAGAACAAGGACCTTTCTTTGAACTGCAAGACCCATTCTGATACAATACATTATACACACATTTAAATTACAATGAAGAGCATTTAAGAAAATTAACTATTTGAACAGTGTGTTGTATATAAAAAAGGGGTATCAGTTGTCATGTATAGATTAAAAGGGCAGTATATATATATATATATATATATATATATATATATATATATATATATTTATATATTTACCTTTTTTCTTTTCTGCTGTCCTTAGTCGCCCCCCATCCCTGTCTCCACTGTATTTCAGCCAGTTCCTCATCCTGGCCTCATACACAGCCTCTGTGAGCGAATAATTCTTGACTGCAGCTTTAAAAAACCTTTACTTTTATTTAAGGAACAGATGACATGCAAGCTTCATTATTGTGACTTTTTAAAAAGATAATAAATGTCACCTAAAATGTTATTATGGATGGCTAACAAGATTATTGAATTACATCAAATTTATTTTGTATTAGTTTCATTGGATTTGACGTATGTACAACATTTAAAATGCCAGCAGAACCATTTACCTTTGATTACTCTTGACAAAGCAAGGACAGATAATTGTAGCCTGTGGCCAGATTGTTGGTCAGCATATGCCCCATCATGCGCTTCACAATTTCATAAGCTGTGGTGCCACCAAGACTAATAAGACATGTAACCTGGAAAGAGATTAAGAGTAAATTAAGGTAAATTCATGTATGTTGTAACATTTCAACAATCTTTTCAATTACATGAAAAACTACATTTGTAAAAACATAAATGTAAATTAATAATGTAATACAACATTGCAAAATCTGGTTATTTCAAAACTTGACTGGTACATTTTTCATTGATGTTCAGCATGTAGGAGAAAATCTTTATTTTTATATATCTATATTTTAAACACCAAAATATTTTTTTTGGGGGGGGGGGGGATTTACTCCTTCAAAAACAAAATATTAATTACTGTATATAATGTATAAGTACAAATCTTTTAAATACATGAAGATATCATTCAATATAGGCAGATGCCTCAGCATCTCAATTGCATTTTTAGAAAACTGTAATCTGAAATAAAATGACTATTTGTCAATGCAGAGCTGTCACATACCAGTGCCTTTTCGGTTGCTTGGTTCTATAATTTCCTTTCTACTCATTCTAAGTCCTCCTTTGTATCAAGGGGAAACTGGAACTGATCAAGGCGCAGCCCGACACTCTTTGGTCCACCTGAGGGTGCTGATTGAGGAGTGCCTGCAACAGCAGGTTGATCTGTCTCATCATACATATGAACGTCAATTGACAGACTTATAAACAAGTTATTTAAAACAAATTCCCAAGTTTCAATAATAAGGGTGTCTGCTAAAAAAAATATATTAATAGCAACAACAATAATAATAATATACCAGCATTAATGTATTTTTTTTTAAGTTTTATTTTCCAGTGATCAGGTATTAGTGTGACACTGGAACTATTTTTGTTAGAGAGGGAAGCAGAATGTCGTTTCACGTTGTTTTGACTTTATTTATTTATTTTGGTATTGTCTGCCAAATAATAATAATAAAAAAGTGCTTTGAACATGAATTGCTTCAAGTGTCCTTTATCGGAACTCTGCATGGAAAATACAGCTTTACTGAAGAACAGCAACTTGTTAAGGTAATGTGTAAAAAAAAAAGAAAATAACAATAACTTGAAACAAACCATGCAGCTACTTCACAATAACTTAAGACCCTGAATGCATCTCGGGCAGGCCGCAAGTATAGCTACAAAGTTGTCCGCGGTGATGCGCTATAACGGGGCTCGCGGTGGTGGTCTGTCACGGTAAGGGGTCCCACGGTGATGGGGTTGTGCTGTATTGGGACACGCGGTGGTGGGGTTGCGCTGTATTGGGTCACGCGGTGGTGGGGTTGCGCTGTATTGGGTCACGCAGTGGTGGGGTTGCGCTGTACTGGGTCACACGGTGATGGACGCGCGGTGGTGGGTTTGCGGTAATAGATGCACTGTAGGGTCCGGATATGGGCAGGGGTATATAGCTGCTCCTGTTCCCAGTTAGAGTGTTCTTGCTGATGGTGGTGCTGTCGTTGTTCCTGTCATCATTGCTGAACTTTTCTTCACTGTTGCTGCGGGTATAAGCATTGTTGCTACTACTGTTCTTGCTGCTGCTGCATGATGCTACCACTGGAAGCAAAGGTGGAGTTGGCAACGGTGGCATTCCTTGTGATGATCTCCTCAATTTCTTGCTTGCTGAGAAGTGATCTTCACCTTCAGAAATGCTATCTTTACAAGGGGTCTGTTGGAAATTTCACAGATGCCACTCTTTGGCATTTACGGAGTCCTATAATAGATGACCATTTTTAATTTGTTGCATAATATTTGCATATTTATTATGCTCTTTGCATTTCATTTGTTATTTTTGGTTCCAGTGATGTATTTGTCACTTACCTCCACTTCCAGATTTGTCCATCATTGTGGGGTTCAGATCTGACGTTGTAGTCGCCCTTATCAGTTTTTTTTTATCCTTCTCATAAGTTACTGTATTTGAATAAAAATATACATGTCTTACATGCATGGAGAAGCAGCAAATAAATTATGCATGAGAACAATCTGAATCTAGGTAAAAAAAAAATGTTACATTTACTTAATTTTAAGTTAGAACACAATTTCAAGAAACCAGTTGCTTTCAATATAAGAACCACACTATTAAAAAAAGTATTGATGGATTGTGCTACCTTATTAATATATAGAAAACATGAATAAACTATTTCTGTACTTGTCTCATGCAGCACCTGAACTTTGTGTTTTCTCCATGTTTCAGCTGGTGTCTCCTGAAATGCCATTGCTTTTCAAACCTTTAAACTACTTTTAGAAGTAGGCCATTGGCATAAATGCTTATCCGCACTTAACCAAACTGATGGTACAACATGGTTATCCAAAAAATATACAAGGCAAAGTGAAATTACAAAAAAAAGAAATAGCAGAAAAATAATGTTTCAGGTCTTCAGCAAATGCTATACAGTATTTAGCTGGAGAGAATCCGCAGGATATTGAAAGAAAGGGGCTTTAACAGAAAACTTTGGCAAACAACACTTATAATATCATCAACAGCAATATTATTTTTAATGAGAAAAATGTGTTGGTCAACAAGAATAGCCTTGTCCCCTTTGTTAACAGAAATCATGAAAGTGTCCATGTATAATTCCTTAAACTGCCTGAACCCTGAGAGGATATTTGAATGTAAAGGCCCAGAGAAGTGTTCCATTTTGCAAACTCTTTTAAACTGAACCTTTTTTTCTGATAACCTGCGAATCACTTGCTGAAGTGGACATTTGGGCTTTCCAATCAATCTTTTAATGGTATTAAAGGTAGTTTTCAAATGGGAATGCTGAAAAATTTTGTAAAGGGACGAATTTCTTGGCATCATTAGCCAAATGATTTAGCCCATGAACATTGCATACAACCATGTTGTCATACATAGATGAAAAATGTTGGACAAATAAAACCAGTAACTGTTCTGCATAATCGCAATATTGTGGGCACATTGACTGACTGCATAATATTGTAACACTGGCATGAAGAAGAAGAAAGTTAGAATACAGAGCATCAGGTATTTTTATTTTAAGTGCAAATAGGCCAGTGTATAAGAGAAAAGTCTGAAGCGTTCTTGCAAACTCTCGTGGCATAAAGCAAATGAAACTCATGATTTGCTGACCTCCAATCCTTGTGGGAAGAGGCCCTTTCATCCACAACAACAAAATCCTTCTCATTATCCCTAAACAAACTAGATGCATAAAATCAAGAGGGAATGGTGATACCATTCCTACTTTTAATTACCTTAATATACTATCTCCCCTATGGTGTTCTTCATCAATCATTTCATCAAACATGGCATCAGTCCTGGGGGCATCATCTACTTCAGGAAAAGTCATTCTATTGTTTTCTCAAACACCACTTTGAATACATTTTTCACACCCGTGATAGCCATTGTGGTACTTTACATTTTTAACAAATGCCCTTGCAGGGGAATCACAAACAAAATTCAAAATATTAAGTTTTATTGGCTTGCCAGCAAATGTTATTCCTTCACTTTCAATTATTTTAATTTCCTCAACAAAGTGTTTTAAGTAACTATTTACATCATTAGGTTTGGATTTGCCCACAAACAAACCGATGACAAACAGGTTTTTATTTTTGTCTTCCTCAAGAAGGCCGAGTATGGGCCAGCACTAGATGTTGCTGCCCTTATTAAAGACACATATACTGTAATTCACTGCAACCTCAGTGTCTTGCCCTTCAGTATCACTGGTATTCGGTTCATTTTCAAGCACATCAAAATTCCACACTGTGCTGGTGCCAGCAATACCATTCTCTACACAAGAAGGCATAACACTATCTTGGTGAAAAGTCCACACTGTACTTCTGCTATTTTGTAAAGATATGTCACTGTCACTAACAGATGTGTTCTCAAGTTCCATTAGTACATCTGCCTTTTGTTTTGCTTGACGGCAAAGGGTTCTCTCAGTATATTTTGTTACCCACAACGCCAGCCATAATAAAAATAAATAAACATAAAAAGTACTATGTAGTAAAACACCAAAAAACATACACAGCAAATTATATATATATATATATATATATATATATATTCCAATATCCAGTAGGGGAAGAGAGGTAGCATAGAGATAAAGAAATGAATGTGTGATAGTAAATTCATTTTTATTATGGAGATGCATGCTTGAGGTGAGAGAGGGAGGTGCAGCCATCTATTCAAATCTCATGAGCAGGTGTAACATTTTCAAGTACTTTCACAAGCAGATATAAAATTATAAGATATAAAATGTTCAAGTACTTCGCACGAGCAATTGTAATAAATGGACTCTCTGCCATTTGCCTCTCACTAACGGTTTCCCCGTGCGGTTTAGTATTATAGTGGCGACGTTGTTGATGTATGGCAGGATTTCAGCATCAAAGCACGACACTGGATAGATGTGGATCTTCATTGTGCACTTGCAACAGCTTTGGTATACTATCCCAGTCAGTAATGGACAACATTTCATAATTGCAAGGGAAAGTTAGGTTACATATCGTAACTGGTTCCCTGAAATAGAAATGTTATACATTACCTTTAGAGGTCGCTGCGTTCACTCCAACACAGCGGGCTTGAATAGACAATTGGTGCTGCTACCTCCTGCTCACAGCACCTTATCCCCTCGGTGGCAGAGTCATCATGCCTGATGCAGAAGGGGTTCTTATGAGCAGCTTTGACATACGACCCAGGTCATTCTGGCTACACAGAGGTATATCCCAATCAGTAATGAATAACATTTCTATTTTAGATAAACTAGTAATAATTATGATATTTAGCCTAACGTTCCTTTTCTAAGTTAGTCACGGATGCCTAACATCCATTTTCATTCACTCCATTCTTGAATAAATGTCTGGTTAAATAATCATTTTTGTATGTCATGGATAAGATGTTTTATCATGAACGCTAACAATGTTAGAAGCAGAGTCAATTGGGTGTGATGTATTTGCAGCTCAGTAATAAAGCCAGAGTAGTTTTTTTGCATTGTTAGACAAATATTAAATCGGGAAACACCGACACAAGGCAGAGATTGAATGAAATCGTACAGCTTGGTGATTTGGACACAGTAAATTAATCATGTCACTTTTAAGCTACAGAACAAAATAGACAAAGGAGTATAAAGCCAACTCTAGGTGCTGAATAATCTTTTACCTCTGCACACGTGTGCAACATTGTGGCAAAGTGGCTGCTGATTCAGAGACCAGATGCAGAGGTGATGCATTGCAGAAACAATCACATATGAAAACTGTAATCCAATTTGGAAATGTTATTTTTATTTTAACAGAAATCCTGGTCTAACGACCAAACAATAATCCTCCGGCAATACACCCCTGGTGTAAAGCTCGGCAGGAAAATAATAACGATTTGTAAACACAAACAAATAATAACACGTTATTTGCTCCCACAATACTACTAACACAAATCACCGGTCCGGGTGCGTGCAGTAGTGCTCAAGGTCGGTGATAACAAATAACAGTGACTATGGTGTTGTTGTTCCGGGTAGTGCTGGCCCAAGGCGACAGGGCCGGAGACGTGTTAGCCGTCTAGTGAATTCACAAACAAAAGACAATTACTAACAGTGCTACAAACAAACAACACACTCACGAATATTTACTATTTATTATTCAGTGCAATCTCCCGGTCCTTCCAGTTCCGTGCGTCTCAGAAACCAAGCGAAGGAAAAGAGTTACAATTCTCCAGCCCCTTTTATGCGATTATGCATGACCCCTTGGTAAACGATTACAGCTGATTCTATTGCCTGCAGCTGCTACCTCGTTTACCTTCCAGGTCAATACATTCTCGCACTGGAGTCTCGTCTTTTTCCAGGCTGATTGACTTCCCGACCCAGGGAATGAACTGTCAGGACAACCTGTCCAAAGCCTTTCCCTTTCGCTACTTCGTATCCTCACAGGTCGAGAGGGAGATTTACAACCAGAACTCATTATATTTCCGTCACAAACATGTATAATTTATTTTAGCAGTTCATCTTTACAGCCTCATCTAAATGTTTTGAAGTGAAACAAAATGCAATGGACTATTGTAGTGCAGGGCAGGAGGTGATGAAAAAGACTTTCCTCTCTGACCAAAATGCAGATAACCTCAAAGCTGTCTCAATTACTTTGGTATCTAACGTGTTTGTGGCTGCAGTGGTTAGTAATGCATTCCCAGTGCAGACTGAGTGAGCGCAGAGGGTTTGAAACAGGGAACACGTTATAGCTGGGATATTACACTTTTGACCCATTAGTGCCACTCGTAATTTCCATCATGAGCAGGGGATTCAAATCAAATGCAGGTGAAATGGATTACATATGTGGGCTCAACAAGCACGCGTCCTAAAAAGAATGCTTGTTTGGCAGAGGAAACTTTGCTTCATAATCCAGGTTTTATTTTAGCCTGGTCCTATTATTATTATTATTATTATTATTATTATTATTATTATTATTATTATTATTATTATTATTATTAAGTAGTCATAGTCGTGGTTGGACCAGGTTAAAATAAAACCTGGGTTGCAGCAATGCGTCACGATACACATTAGGTATTTCAAATTGGAAAGAAAACAGATACAATTATTGCAACAACAAAAAAAAAATTAAAAATTGCTTCTCAGCTGGTCATTGTGTGTGAAGGGAGAGAGAGTGCAGAGACATGTGATTAATGTACACTACCTTCCAATAAATATTTGGACATATCTCTATCTCAGCAATTTCTCAATACTTGTTTGAGTGTATTTTATCTTATTTATTTATTCAATTGTATATATAAATATAAAAACCATTAGTTATATCTACTTTTACACCAAACACAAACAGTGCCATTACATATAAAAGCACCAGAGCACAACTGAATAACTGCTTCTGTTTGAGATATGGAAGCAACAGCTGCACAGATGTGTATTATACCAGTGTATTTGATGTTATTCATTTACAATGCACCCTTATGTCATATGCTGCAGGCTTAAACATTCTTGTTTTTGTATGTTACGGATATGATTTTGTATCATGGCCACGAACAATGTTAGAAGCAGAGTCAATTGTGTGTGGTGTATTTGCAGCTCAGTAATAGTCAGAGAAGTTTCTTGCAGAGGCATAGCAACTTTTTTTTTTTGACAAATGTTAAATGGGGGAACTCCGACACGAGGCAGAGATTGAATGCAATCATACAGATTACTGCTAGCTGATTCGGACTTATTGATCTCAGTAAACTAATCATGTCACTTGTAAGCTACAGAACAAAATAGACAAAAGAATGTAAAGCAGCCCCCTCTGGGTGTTTTAAAAATCTTTCATCTCTGCACACGTGTAATAACATGTAGGCCTATAATTTATTTTAGCTCTTAATCTTTGCAGAGGGAATGGGTATTTTGTATTAGTATTATTATTTTTCTTATTATTATAAGCATACCTATAGCGATTTTCAAGGACCAGAATGTGCACAAGATCCATTAAGAACATTGGGACACTCACTTGTACAACATGTGGCTATTCTTTAAATCCAGCTTAACTAAAGCATTTCCTCTTCAAATGGCAGATACCAATGTGGTATGGACCAGCTTTCACACAGTTTAAAGCTTGTGTTAAACTCTAATGAATAAAAGCTATTGTTTTTTTTTAGTTCAATCTGGCTATGGAGTAATCTAAATAAATGAATTAAATCTGTGAATGAAAAGCAAACCTTCACCATACCTGGAATGAACCATATACCCGCCAGGAAAAACTGCTGCCAGTCACAGTGACTGGTCACTAAATATTTTATCAGTCACAATACAAAATGTCATTGTCATTCATCTGATGCCTGTCCACTCCTTGTGATACACATAGTTATGAAGAAAGAAATAGGCCTGTGGGGGGGAACAAGACTTATTTTTCTAAAGTTTATAACAATTTTTCTAAAGTTTTTTTTTTTTAACGTTCATATTTTGCTTCAGAATTTCAAATTCAAATATTGTGCACAATAGCTCTTAGTATAACTTAACTACAGGTATAAAATCTGTGTGAATTAAAGTATTTTGTACTGAAAAGATAGGAGACTGCGCAAACTTACGTAGACTGACATATCTAGACTAAAGAACATGTAAAAACCATACAAAAATATAAAAATAAACCGCACTTGCTTTATGCTTTCACTTCAACGATCACACAAGGCAGTCAATCGCAATCATGGATGAAAACAAAATAAAGAAATCCTCCACTCAAGGAGGTAAAAAAGGAGGTGACGTGGATTGAATCGGTCTATTGGTGACTTGCTCTGTTAACAAGCATGCGCTAACACAGGAACTGCCGAATCACTCACTCATTCGATTGCAGTGACTTTAAAGGGCGTAGTCCAGAGGTGCACTCATGTGCTCTCATTAAAAACAGACCTTTTGCTGGCAGTCAAACAGACGGACAGCTTCAGTCTCTGTCCGTTAACAAGCTCTTGAATATGTAAGGCCATCTGGGTCAAAAGCGCGTTATTTAGTACACATTTCAAATATTTAGTGCACATTCTAAATTGACTTTAGTACGTGTTGTAATTCTAATTTATACACATACTAATTTGGTCAATCAGATCACTGAAAATGAAACGAGAACCAATGAATTTAAAGAAAACAGTAAGTGTAATAAATGATCCAGTTAAAAATCACCTTACATCTGCCATTCCCGCCATCTAGTGAGAGATGGTTAGATCCGGACCCTCTAAGATGAGCATCAGCTGCCGGTTTGAGAGCCTTAGAAATTGCTTTAATTCAGTGGTAACCCCACTGTAACTAATATGTCATTTTATATTTGCACCGTAGAAGAAAATCTCTCGCCACCCCTACATAGAAAATATGAAGTTCATTTACATTTATTTAGAACACATACTATTTTATGTATTCTGATTGGTCTAAATCAATACGTGTACTATGTGTGCTTTTTTGACCTGGATGGCCTTCCATACTTGAAATGGGTATTTACCAGTTAACGGAAACGCTGAATGAAACTGCTAGTGAGCTGCTGTCAAACAAGTCTCCACTTAGATTATATAATAACCCTTTAAAGCTAATCAATCAAATCCTTGGTTTCTTTGAAAAACAGAAATGACTATTCCAGTATCTTAAGAAACGTGACCCTAGAAAAGTGGAATTAGCGACAGTTAATAAACGTCTGGTTTTATTCTCTTTGAGGATGGAAGATGACTGTAGCACTTGAAGAATGTTGTCTGTCATGTGAGCAAAAGAAAGGGTGTTACCAATGTGAAGCAGACAGGAAGACCATATTTTATTTTACAGTAGTTTTATATATATATAAAAAAAATACTCATGCAGAGATACACAATGTATAGTAAGGACTTGCACATTAAATCACACATCTGACTGGGAGTTACAATATTAAGGTCTTTACCCCAAATGAAAGGAATGGAAAATAAAAATGAAACTACACAATAACAGACTTTTAAATAGGCAATAAACTAGGCTTTCAAAACATTACCTTACTGTACCATTAACATGACAACTTGCAAGTCACTTTTGTAGATTGTTTATGTATTATTATTTTATTTATTTATTTATATATGTATTTATTACTATTTAGCTTGCCTGTCTGGGTCCGGATCACGCTAAAGAGGCATTTGCCGACCACAACTACTGTGAGTTTTGTGCGTCCTTCTCTAAGCGTACATTACAGAAACAAGTGTCACACAGCTCTGTAGAGTGCTCTCTGTCCGTTCCACCTGGACAAGGCTCCCCTCCTTCTTCAGCTCAAAAGAGAGAGCTGTATCCTCTCATGAGAGCTCTGTGCCTAGGGAAAGTAGGAGAACATCACGTAGGAGACCGGCTTCATGGTCCTCCTCATCCTCTCCTTCCCCCTCCCCTTCTCCGGTTTCCCCTCCTAAGAAGAACCGGTCTCATAGATCGGAGAGTTCTGAGCAGCTGGGTAAACTCTGGGAGGCAGTCTCCCAGCAGTGAAAACGTTTAGGGAAACATAAGCGCAAGTAGAGGCTAGCTAAGATTGAGATTAGGCCAGTGGGCATACACGATCGGGGGGAACTGGGGAGGAGGGGGCCCAGTTGTTTAGGGCTCCCCTCTGATAGTGAGGGTTTCACCGGTGGGGGTGCTGACCCTGGGACTCCTCAAGGCTCTGCGGGCTCATCACCCCTGGGGCTGGAGGGGGTTGGGAGGGACCTCCTCACCGGTCGAGCCAACATTCAGTTAGAACAGTCCAGAGACACGACCTTGTCCTGACTGGTTGTGGGCGACGTACATATCCCCATTTTCACCTGATACGTGATCTCCTTTATCGGGTGGATACAATTTCCAAAACAGAGGAGGTCCGGAAACAATTGTTGGTGCCACAACCATTCGGGTCCCAAAATTTGAATTGGCGACCGACATGCAGTTCTTGGGTTTCCAGGATGATAATTATACAGAATTGTCTCCCTTTCACACCAAAAAGCTGTTGTGTTTTGGTAGTGATTGGTGACCAATTTTGGCGTAGTGTAAGCATACCCAAGGATGCCTAAATATGCTTTTTAGCCTTGCAGTAATTGAATGAACTGCTATCCCTTCAGCCTGGTAAAATTCAATTAATCACATAGAAATAATTTCAGAGCTGCAGTAATGGGGTTATACAATGTTGAAACTACTCTTTGCACAGATCTACAGCCTTCCAGAAAACTGTTTCTAAGATGCAGGACAAGCATAATAATGACTTCCATAATAATGTGTGGCAAGATGAATATTCTGGATCAATTTATAACCCTGCAGGCTTGAGCCAGTGCTGCTGTTTACTGCTAGCTGAACATCTTCTGGAGAGTTCATTTCCTCTGCACATGTTGTACATCTGTGCAGGTTTATTCCAGGGTGGGACAAATCACTTTGTATGCTGGTGACCATTTGTCCACTAGCTTTCAAAACCTGGTGGCCAAGTGAATTTTATGGTTGCCAACATTTTCAACTGGGGACAAAACGAGGAGACCTGTACATGTTTCACACATTGCTTTTGCATGCTTTGTTTTCATGTAGCCTGTGCCACCACCCTCCCTGTGGGTTTGTGAAAAGCAAACCTGGTTTCTGAGCTGTTTGTATTTGTGCACGTTTCAGTATTTAAGATACCGTCAGGTCCTAACATTTATTAGCTAAATAAATCAAATAAAAAGTTTAGTAATTTTAAAATAATCTAGTTATTTTCAGTATGTGTTAATCATGATTGTGCTGTTTGTTCAATAACTTTTTCAGTGTCAAAGCCTCCTTCTGGCTTTAGAAGAGATGCAACATGCCTGTGTTGTTACTGTGATATGTTTAAATAAAGAAAGTTTTTGAAACTAATCCGACTGCGTGCAGTTGTTTGATTTCAATGTCATTCAAACCGGAGACTAATTGCTATAGTATTATGGCTGTATTGCCGCTGACAGCAAACACTTTCTCGGTTATTTATTTATTTATTTTACTTTATTTGCTATGCTAAATTTAAATAGCTAGATAGGACAGCGAGGAAGCAGAATATTTTACATTGACAGACCACATTCAAAAGGGCGTGTGCACTACAAGAACAGAGACTTTCTTTCAACAAGCAGGCAAAAGGTGAAATACACAAATACTGTATTTAGGTATTTTCGGGCAGATTGATTTAGAACAATGATTAAACATAGTTTGAAACATAACATTCAAGGTCCTTTATCAGAGATTTAAGCCCTCGTCAGGTTAAAGGAAATCTCTGATCCATTTTCTAATTCGTTTTAATGCTTCAAATTAGTTACGCTCATAAATTATCAGGCAACAAAATCAATATATTGTTTCAGATCTTGCCGATAGTAGTGACTTATTTCAATCAACAAAGCAAATTCATTGTGTCAAGTTTACATAGCAGTTAACTTGTTTACAGTTGCACATGATACACACACACACACACAGCACTAGCAACAAACAACCAGGGAAAGGAAGGACAGACATATGTAGCCAGACTACACCACTGAAGGTATTGCACATTCAGAATTTAGTTTTAATTTACTAAATCACCAATATGCAAAGGTTCGTTATATCGGGCAAAATACTAAACTGGGCAAGAACAAAGAGAGACCACCAATAAGTCAAAATGTAACTATTTATTATAAAATCTCTTTACCAATCATTTACTGGTTATAGTCTATGCATCAAATGTACAAAATTTGCAAATAGCAGGCAGGACTATTCCATAGACAATACAGTACTAAGACACAGATCAAAGGGAAACTTTTACAGCCACGTTCAGTTAAACGGGGGAAAGTTACTGACAGAAAATTATTCAGAACAGAGACCATTAATAACCAAATAAATGACTGTCAGCCAATAAACTAGAATTTTTATATAAAGTGCAATTACGCAATTAAATATTCTATTAGCAGCAATAAGGTAATTAAAGATAGAATTCAGGAGGGGGAGTTACAATTAGCATCAATGGGGTAGTTACATATAGAATATAATACAGAGTCATAACAATTAGCAGCAACAAGACAGTTAAATATAGAGTTCAGTACTGATATGTTCTAACTGGCCACATCTCATGGAGTCAGAATAGTGGTGAAACAAGTATTACACAACAAAACCATTACATATTAAACTACAAACCAATTAATTCGCTCTAAACCAAGTGAATGTCACACTTCAAACACACACCACATAATAATAACAAGTAAATTCAAACCAAAAAGAAAAGAAAAACACAGCAAAGCAAACCACTCTTCAATAAACTTGTCACCAGTATTATCATCCAATGAGAGTGTGTTTTTCTATTTTTACCTAATACAGTATTATAGTAGGCACTGGGTTACTCAGGTTCACTTTAACACAACAATTTAATCATAATCAATCCCCTTCTAGTAATATAAACCAAACATGCACGTTTTCTCCCTAAGAGCAGTGCGCAAGGCTTCGGGGTTACAGACATTGGGTTTGGTGCAGTATTTCAAAGTAGATATCCAGTGGAAGCCCAGTACGTGATCCATATGTATTATTATTAGTTTATTTAGCAGACGCCTTTATCCAAGGCGACTTACAGAGACTAGGGTGTGTGAACTATGCATCAGCTGCAGAGTCACAATTACGTCTCACCCGAAAGACGGAGCACAAGGAAGTTAAGTGCCTTGCTCAGGGTCACACAGTGAGTCAGTGGCTGAGGTGGGATTTGAACCGGGGACCTCCTGGTTACAAGCCCTGTTCTTTAACCACTGGACCACACAGTCTCCTAATTCTTCCCTGTCTAACAATTTGTTTACTTATTCAATTTGTGTTACATTTGCAGCATGCAAATAAGCTGGAATGCGTTATCTGTGCCATGTTTACCCACTGCTTGTTTATCAAAATCCGTTTTGGGCCGGGATAAATACACATGGAGGTTTTTAGAGGAGTTCCCCCTCTGTGAGAATCAACTTTGAAATAAGTGGACCTAAACGATTTACCCCCTGAAATACCCTAGTTACTTATTCAATTTATGTTACGTTTGCTGTATGCGAATAAGCAGGTGGAATGCGCTATCTGTGCCATGTTTGCCCGCTGTTTTCATATCAAAATCCGTTTTGGGCCGGGATAAATACACATGGGGGATGTAGAGGGGTTCAAAAAGTGGCCCAAAGCGATTTAACCCTTGAATACCATTTCAGCACAGTATTTTTTTTTTTTACTCTTCGCTCCATTTATGCACCACAGAATCGGGGGCAAGTGCCATTCATGCTTGCACTCAATTTGCGCTGTCATCATCTTCAGTTACATTCTCATTTTCATGGACTTGGCCAGATGTAGATTTTCCAAATCCAAATGCAAATAGATTGGACTGTTGCTTCAGTTTCTTTGACATTTTATTTAGGGAAAGTAAGAGATATTTTGAGAACATTTTTTTTATTTAGGCACGTTTAAACGTGCTATTGCGCTTTTTAATCAAACAAATTAACAAAAAATAATGGTACAAACACTAACCAAAACACACTCGTCAAAATAAAAGGCACAAGGACCAAAACAAAAGGACTATACAAAACACTCACAGACGTAAATAACACAGGACGAATGGCAGCGCACAGAACAAGAAAACCACTTCACCACATACCTCTAACACCATTACTTCTAACACACTAACCACGCTATACACCTGTGGCTGGAGCCTTAATTATTTAATCATTTATTCAATTCACGGCTTCAGCCACATTCCCACGTGATTTTGCAGGGAGGATTTTAACTCCCTCCCAGCCACCTCTATATTCCCCACACATACACGCACCCCGTGCACCAATACATACATTCATATAACACAAAATACGCACAGGGGCTACGCTGTGAAGGAAATAATGCCTTTTGAGGCGACAATTAATTTTACGCGCCAAGTCTATGAAAACTAACTAAATTTATTTTTTTGAGGGTTTTTTCTAAGAAATCAATCTGTTATATTAATTATACAGGTATGTTCTTTTTCCATTTTATAGCATTTATATTATGCAACATGCCTGTCTATAGTGCTGCTATAAATTGTTCAGAACTCTGCAGTGAAGACACGTTGAGGAGTGGGATCACCTTTCACGGGTAACAAAGAAACAGACGTATTTACTTATAAATAATAGTGCTTGCTTACTGGTATCTGTATAAACATTTTAGGGAATGGAGATCGGTTGAAGCAATTATTTTGTATGTATAGCACACAAATGTTTTTTGTTTTTGTTTGTTTGCTTATAATACAGACAATTAAAACATGTGCAAAGCTGTGCCCTATTAAGAGTTATGTTAATCATTTATAGCAAGTGAATATGGGGTGCCAAGTGTAAAGCAAAAAAAGCACAAATATTTTACCAGGTGTTTTTTTTTTCTTTTTTTTCCAGATTTAATTTATATCAAGTATTTTTTACTAGATTTAAACAAAACAAAAATTCCCCAGATTTAGCTTTATACATACATTTTTAACAAAAATATTCTTAAAAGTTTTGAAATTTGTACTTTCAGATATAATTTATAAGTATTGAAAACGCTTGTCACAAATTCAACATTTTAAATCAATTTGACAATTAAATCTGAAAAAATCAATCTGAAAATAAATCTGGGTTTTGTCAAAATAAATATATATTTTGCAAGCTAAATCTGAAGCCAACATGCAAATGATCCCCGCCCGTCTGACCAACCCTGTTAAACCTGATTTAGCTTGCAAAACAAATTTATTTTTCCAGATGTAATTGCTAACCACAAAGATTTGTTTCGGATTTATCTGTCAGCTAAATGTTGACTTGCCAAGTGTAAAAATCAGATTTAAGTTTAATGTATTTTTTCACTGATTTATTTGTTAGATTCCCAGATTTAACATGTCAGCTAAATATTGACTCACCAAGTGTAAAAGAAAAACCACAAAGAAAGTGATTTCTGTAATTGTTCTGTTGAAATATATCAATTAAAGCAAAGATTCAGCTTTATAATAAACCAAAATAACATGAAGCCCTCCACTGTAAATAATATAAAATGTAATGTAATGTTTTTGTAAATAATATTTTTATATTAATTCAATAATGTATGTGAATGGTGTTTGTTTTGACTGCGTTTGGCAGAGATGGGGTTAAAACCCGTCCCTGCCAAACACGTGTGTAATGTGATCAGAGTTAATTGTTTGATTGTCTGGCCACATACTATAAAAGCATTCAGAGGCTGTACCTCTATGCGATTGATATTTTGCAGCATTCATTGATCCTTCTACAATACAAAGGTCGCCAGGGCCTGAGGAAGAAAAGCAAGTCCATGCCATCACACTACCTCCACCATGTTTAACACTGGGCATGATGAACTTTCTCCAAACATATTGTTGCTTTCTTGGTGAAAAACATTATAGTTGTTAAGTTATTTTGGATTTGTCTGATCACTTTATATTTTGCAATTTTCTAATAAAATCAGTTTTGAAATGCTGTACATATTTTCAATTTTCCATTTACTGTCTTAATATTTTTTCTAAATTAATGAATTTTAACTTCATAATGTGACTGAATTTGTTGTTACACTGTGTAATGTTGTGTGTGTATATATAGTATATTGTATTTTAATGTTTAAAAAAGTTTCCTTGGATAACGGCATCTGCCAAATAACTAAATAATAATACAGGTGCACTCCAATTATAATGGACTCCAAGGGACAATGGAAATCAGTACTTTATAAACGAAGTACGTGGTAAACACAATTTGAAATGCTGTATGTAACTGCGAACATAAGTACCTTAAATATAAACAATACAAGAAAACTTAACTGTCAAAGAACGAGAGCTTATTATTTATAAAAAAACACTTCCCTGTGGGCCGAACAATGTAATAAGTAGAACCATTTTACAAATTTATATTTTTGCTAAATGTAATTAAAATTGTATACATTTTATGTTTTAAACTGTACAACGGTTGTGCCAACAAAAACATAGAATACAATTAAACAGCAACTGTTTTTCCTGCCCGATGTCACAAATGCCACCATGGCTGTCATTTACTGTCCCGGATGTACCTTCTTTGTGCAAAGTATCTACCTGTGGAACAGGAAAATTGTACCTAAATTGTACTACCTAAATTGTACTTAAACTGTAAGCCTACGTATAAAATGCAAAAGACCTGCCTGTGGAACATGAAAACTGTACGTATTACATGCAAAACATCTCCCTGGGGAGCAGGAAAACTATACCTAATGCAAAAACAATACTGTATATATTAAACTGCACATATTAAACACAAAAGACTTGCCTATGGAACAGGAAAACTGTACGTATTAAACAGTATATACGTTATAAATGAGTCAGTTTCAATCAGAGTAATTCCCTGTTAAAATACATCTTGTTTGGCAGGGACATGCCTCCTCAATACGTTGTAAACGGAACTCCGTTCTAACGGGATCCGTTATAAGTCGAGTGCAAACCATCCAGTCCGGGGCACACTGTTCCTTTTACACAGCGCCCTCACAGGTTGGGAGGGAGAGTTATCACCAAGATTCATTCTGTCTCTGTCACATATCCCACCGCTCAGAGTGGAGCCAAAGGAACACTCAGCTAAATCTACTTTTCCCATTATACCCCCCTCCCGGGAAAAATAATCTGCATTTTGGTGGTCTTTCCCTGTACGGTGAATCATATGATACATGAAGGGCTGCAAAGCCAGATACCACCGAGTTATCTGAGGATTGCTGTCCTTCATTGTGCTTAACCACTTGAGTGGGGTGTGGTCCGTGACGAGATTGAATGAATGTCCCAGTAAGTAATATTGTAAAGTGTGAGTAGCCCATTTAATGGCCAAACACTCCTTAGCAGTTGCACTCCCGGTCTACTCCGTCTACCTTTTGGGACAAAACTGCCCCCAGACCAACATCCGAAGCACCAGTGTGGAGGATGAATTATTTGTTAAAATCTGGTGTAATAAGGCTAGGGGGCTGGCAAAGTCTCCGCTTGATAGTGTCAAACGCCCCCTGACATTCTCTTGACCATTTAATTAAATTTGGTGTGCACTTTCTAGTGAGGTTTACTAAGGGGCTGACCACTGTGGCGTACTCAGGGATAAATCTTCAGTAATAACCGGCCAACCCCAATAGAGATCTCAGGGAGATAAAGCAGCTCAGTGTTGCCTGATGTTCGTACACTTTCTGTACTCGCAAGAGTTCTAGAGGCCGTTTGGTCAAAATACTATATGAAAATAAGACACTGTATCAGTTCTCTTGTATGCTTGTCAGTATGTCATATGTGTTTAAGCCGTTTCACTAGCAGAGCTTTTGCTTAGGGAATTGACAAAAAAATGTTTTTCAGATTAGTGTTCTTTTCCCAAGCTTATACTCTGCATTTAAAATGTTTTACCATGGCTAACTATATTTTGATCATGCTTCTCGACACTTTGTTATTATAACTTTTGAGTAAAAAGGGAGGAGTAATTATCAGTGACATCAAAGCTGTAGTGTTCCAGAATCAAGATCAATTTTTACACAATTTAGCCTTCTGTGCATACAGCATTGGTGTTGTAGCCCAGGGAAGCAAAACAACATTGTAAACAAAGGAGAAGCTAAGTCTTGAAAGAATACAGACGGCCTGTACCTTTTGTGTGTGTGTGTTTGTGTATACAGAGTTCAGACGGCCTGTATTCTTTCCGGACTTAGCTTCTCCTTTGTTTACAATTTTGTAACAGACACTTCTTTACTAAATGACCACCCAAGGAAAACACGCACACGCCAGATTACAGGAACTGAACTGTTTTATTTACTCCACCCACCACGTCCGCACCCCCGCGTACACACACTCGTACAGATGACTTTAACCCTTTGGTTACCACATCCCTCCCCCTTAAGAATGAGCAAAACCGGAACTTTAAACTCCCTCTCATTACAGGATAACAACATAACAAACTCTGACTAAGAGAGGGGGTAGACTGCCCCGTCTCTAGCAGTAAGGGAAGTAGGATTATTCGTCCCGTACCTTCCTACCATTACTAACTACATATCCATGCACAAGGGCACTCTCCAAACTCTTGAAGAACAGCACAAAGGGACTGCAGTTGTTTCAGGAATCACTGGCTTAGGGCTCAAGGGAACAGCCTTCATGGGAGTTCCACATCTCGTAATCACTGGATCAGGTGGATCAGATGAAATGGGATTGCTTCTGAGACCTTCCAGCAGTACCGGGTCTAACTCTTCGGCACCACTGTTGGAATCTGGGTCCAACACTGGCCTACTGCCTGGACAGCAGATGATCAACATGACACTTCATCATGTTACCGACTACATCCACCTTGTATGAAAGGGGTCCCGTGAGCCATTTTGCCTTTTCGGTAAAGTCCTTAACCCAAACAGCGGACCCTGAGGCTAACACTCGTGCTGGTCAATGGATGTTTTGACTCTGCTTCATCCTCTCCTGACCACAGAAGACTCTACCATGGACATCTGTTCTGAGTAGATCCCACCTGGTTCTTAGCGGTCTACAATAGAACAATAAGAAGTCAAGAATCAGAGTGCCTTCTGTTATTTTTTTTAAGTGCAGACTTCATGGTCTGCACTGCCCTTTCCACAAGCCCATTTGTGGCAGGACGGTAAGGTGCAGAGGTGATGTGGCGAACACCGTTAGCTGACAGAAAGCCATCAAACTCAGTATTTGTGATAATGGTAGCATTGTCTGAAACGACTGTGTGTGGCAAGCTGTGAACACTAAACAGCTGTCTTAAATGCTTTATGGTAGTGGCTGAAGTTGCTAACTTTGCTGGGAACTAGTGGTGCAATCGGCACCCTAATTTCATATTCGATTACTGTATGGGCATTTATCAATGATAATCGATGCATTGACGTTTTATTTTCCAAAATAAAGAACTGCTTGGTGTTTCAGAGGAGCCACCGCACACACACACAGACACACACACACACACACACACACAGTCTCACTCACACTCGTGGCTTCAGGATCTGTGTACTACACAACAAGTGCTGCTATCAAGCAGCAGGTGGTTTCTAGGCAACCAGTAGCAGCTTTGCTTTTTAGCACAGAAGCTTTTGAGCTGCTTACAGTTAATCACGCTACATTAACAGCTCTCCGTCAGTCAGTCTAGCCACAAACCTGGCTACTGGGGTTGTGATGCAAGACTGGAATTTGAACCTCTCTGCTATTACAGAAGGTTTGGGCTCAAAATGATTTCCCACAGCTGCAACAATTTCAGAAAAATAAACCTCAGTCGGCTCCAAAGGCATTAATAGATCTCTCACTAATCCATAAACAACATTGCCACACATGCTTAGTAGAATGGCACGTTTCTTATTTGCCACAGTCACCCCATTTGCTTCACAATTACATTTCAGCCTCTCCACATATCTGCTCCAGGGCTCTTGGCTAGAGTCATATATATCTACTTTTTCAAAGTGTGCCATTTTTATTGTTTTAAGTATATATTTTGCTACAGAAAATTCAACAAGCAGCCAGTCACTTTTATTTATTTATTTATTTATTTCCGCGTAGTTGCTTTGTTAAACACTGTGAAAGTTTTTTTTTTTTTTTGCATAGCAACAACTAGAGGGCACTGACCTGAGGAGAACGGAGAGTGGAGAGTAGGTTGCTGGATGCCGAAAACTTTCAATTCAGCAGTGTTAGCGCAGTGGTTTCATAAGAGCCGAGGAGTCTTCATTTACTTCTTGTCCTCTTCATTCTATTTGTTTACCTCGTCGCCAAGTGTTATATCATGACCACCCAAGGAAAAGACACACGCTCCATGTTACAGGAACTGAACTGTTTTATTCACTCCAACCACCACGTCCGCACACCCAGGTACAGATGACTTTAAACCATAGTAAAACTAATAATTAATATACATTTATTATCGACCCTTTAATGATTATTCTTCTTCAGACAGGGAACCATCCATTCATCAGAAATGGGAACACACTCTTTCATGGAATTATTATACCAAAGCTCATTTGGGCCTGCCCAGAACCAGTCCATGAAATGGTCGTCCCTCCCTCGACATCACTTCCAAAGTCAGGGTATAATGGGCCACCATTTTGGGACTGGCCTTCAAAATCTGTTTTCCATTTGCAGAGATTATACCTACTTTTCGTTCGAGCACAGGCTGCTTCTCTCTTGCTCACAAAAAGCAGTTTTATAGCAAGTTGCATCACACTAGTTTATTATTTTTCTGAGACAGGAAAGTGTCTTATTAAGTCTGCACGCTTGTGGAGTTCGAGCTCTGTGGTAGAGTGGGTCGCCCCGGTTACAGCGGCAGGCAAACCTGCTACGGTGCTCAGCCCCATCCCCTTGGGATTCTTAGACAAACTTTTTTGTTTTTGTTTGTGTATTTCAAAAAAACATTTAAACCCCGTTTCTCCCACACGTGGGTGTCTTTGGCCCCATGTGGAAATTCGAACAGCTTCGATTGTGTCTTTCTCCCTCAGGGCAGGTAGAGGAGGAGCCACCGCACACACACACACACACACACACACACACACACAGTCTTACTCACACTCGTGGATTCAGGATCTGTGTACTACACAACAAGTGCTGCTATCAAGCAGCAGGTGGTTTCTAGGCAACCAGTAGCAGCTTTGCTTTTTAGTACAGAAGCTTTTGAGCTGCTTACAGTTAATCACACTACATTAACAGCTCCCCGTCACCAGCGCAGCTTCGGTGCATGCGTTTGTAGCTTCCACCCGTCATCAGCAGGTGCTGCTGATAATAGTTACCCCAGGCCTCTGTCTGATCTGACGTCGAGAGAGGCACAAACTCCCTACCACCAAAATTACTCGATGTTTGTAGTCGAAGCTCTTCACCAGCACTTGCTGGAGATCTACTAGTATCCTGCAATATTTGTGACGGCTGCAAAGGTGGGTGAGGAAACAACGGCTGGATGGGCTGCGATGCAGCGGCCTCCCCAGCAAGCTTGACGTGTGCATGGATTTAACGTACCCAAAAGCCTCCCCACTTGACTCCCAAGAGGGTCCCAGTTAGCAGGAGCAAGCGCCTTTAACTCCCCTTGTGAAGCAGGGTGCGGGCACTCTCCATCCTCCTCCCCCATCCTCACAAGAGGGGCAAGGAGAGTAGGGAGATCGCCAGTGTGCGACCAAGGAACCAGCTTGCACCAGCAAGCAATGCAAGGTGACAGAAACCCTTGCCAAGAGCTCAAGGTCAGCACTTATAGTGCAATCGTGAGTGAGCTTCCAGGCTCATGTCCACCTTGGGCGAGCGAGATTTGTGTAGAGTTGGAGAACATCAGCTGAACATCAGATAACCTCCTGTGCCAGAAGGAGGCCAAGGACACCCTGAAGGGGTTATCAGACCTGCTTGCCACCCAAGCTCCGAGGAGCTGCCCAGAGCCTACTTTCAAGAGGCCTACACCATCAGCCCTGAGGCAAGTACCACATGGGGGAGGGCCGTGGAGAGAACGTCAGAGGAGGCACCAGAGGTCGCAACCACCATGACGGTGCCTGGTGCCCAGGCCCCGAGAGAGAGCAGGAAGGACAGGGATATATCCCCAGGGCCCGCTGCCTCGAAGGGGGCCCCAGAGAAGGCAAAACAAAACAAAAAATTCTAGTCAATCAATAAGGAACATTTCAACATTATAAAAAAACAAATAAGTAACAGCAGCAGCCTTGTCCTGCACAGGACCAAAAAAAAAAAAAAAAGTTTAAGGTTGCACTGCACTGCATAGTAAGGTACTGTACACTGATCCGATCAGATGTGCTTGAGCACTCAGGGGCCGTTTTTACCCTATAGAAGTTTACCATAGTATAAGCAGTGGAGGCGCTGTCAAAATACTATTAATTTATTTTAAATTCAATGTTTGAAATATAGAATGAGAATCATTGCGTGTGTGTTTATTGCTTCCAACTCTTACTCTGTGAATACATTTTACGGTAGTTTTTATTTTGTAGTGGATTTACTCTCCTCTATCCAAAGAGACTCAGGATTCAGGTTGATTATCCAGATATTTTAATCAATGTATACAAGGGAAGAGTCTACAAGAGACTGTTAACACAAGTGGGTTTACAGTTGATATTTATACAGTTTGTACAAGCTGGAAAGTAGGGTGTGACTGGTGTCTGTGTTACCAGAAAGTTCAGTAGAACAGTGGGATGGCCAGTAGCACAAGATAAGATCAAAACAGAGCCGGTGTTTATCAGAAAGTCCAGTAGGACAGGGGGATAGGGTGTGGTACAAGATAAGATCAAACAGAGCCAGTCTTATCAGAGGGCCTTGGGTGGGGGGTAATATTGTCCAGAAGCTTGGGGGTTCAGCTGTTAGGCTTCAGCTGATGTAATCACTGTCTGTTGTAGACTGAAAGGCACTTCATATTCAGTTAATATATATTTTGTCAGAATTCCATAATTTTCCTCCACAATTTTAAAGTGTGGATTTGCTTGAACCCTGAAAAGGTGTGAGCAGTGTGTATTATTTGGACATTATTTGGGTTGAATTGAACCGTGGACAAGGGATGGTTGTGCATAATTAAAACATTCATCAATAGGGTTGAATGCATCTGATGCGTATAGACCATTGTGACTTTTTTTGCTTTTAAAAAATGTTAAGTAAAATATAATAATAAGTTTAAGACAAACTAGCAAAGAAAATGCAAACAAAACTAATGTTGACGGCTGCTACAGAACCTTCAAATATGTATACATAATCCAGTCGTAATTTCATTTCAAAACAATAGGCTAGTATGCAACAGCATTATGAACACACTGCAAGATGAGGGGGAGTGCACATACCGATACTTCCTCAGGGCCCATGAAGTCTCTCTGCGGCCCTGCCGCTGCCCTATATACCCAGACTTCAAAAGTGATGTCGGGTGGAGGGCTGACCATTTGATGGATCGGTTCTGGGCAGGTGCAGAAGAGCTTTGGTTTAATAATTCTGTGAAAGGGCGTGGTAACAAGGGTTTTCCCATTCGTGATGAAGGCCTGTTTCCTTTGGAGAACCTAGCTTTACGTGAGTAACCACCATTTTACATTATCTAGCTTGCTGAGATTATGAATATGCCATATTAACTATTAATATATTATCACTTGTGTACACATAAAAAGATCAAATGAGGGTCTCAATGTATTCACCATTTACATTCATAGCTGCTTGGGGTGCAGGGTGAGTCAAGTGAGTTTGGTTTGAACCCCACTTGAGTCAAATTGCTGATCCTGGCTGCAGACCCAAACGGAATGCTGTATTGGCCTTTGCTGTTCTGTTGGATTTGGGAGGAAAGTCAGTTGCCGATAGTCATTCAGTAAAAATTCAGTATAAAAAGTAAAGCACAAGGTGATATAAAAGTAGAAATGTCACAAAGATCTTTGTTTTTTGGCAGGACTGGATGACCACATCGGCAATGTGTTCATTGAGACAACCGCTCTGCTCTTAAAGTGAAGATAAACGCAGTATGACGAATGGTAAAACTTCTGTTTCATTACTTGACATTTTACTGAGTCACATTTCCACTGTAGTGCGACTTGCTCTGCAGGTACTACATTCATAGTGATTTTCATTATCTAAGGGTACATTGCAGCAGTTTATTTAAAGGTGTAGTGTCCTATTTGTTTTTTAAAATATATAGTTTTTTCATGTTTAATAACATTGTTACCTTAAATCCTGTTTTCTACATGTCAAGTCTGTAGCTTTTTCTATTTGGTAAAAGAAAATGATTATCACTCTTTTTACTGTACTGTACTGGAGGGAACGTGCCTATTTGTCTTGCATGATATGTCCCCTGAGTAAGTCAAGTGCACATTTTAAGGGCATAGAAAAATAAGGGTTATTATTAATGCATGTGTTCATGTGCATCACACATGATTACACTGTTCCTTTGTATAGTCTGGGCTAGTGCAGGTGTGCAGACAGAGATAGGCTTCAAAGGAATCAACCCCACCTATGTTTTTTTTTTTTTTTTACTTTTCTACAACACAATAATTACAATTTCTATAGAAAATGCCTGCCAGTGATTTTTTGTATTTCATGGTTTTACTGTTCAATTTCTTTTTGAGAATTGAGAAAATGCCTTAAGGCTTGCATCAGTGACAACTAATTGCCTCTGAGCATTCCTGCACCAAAGTTTCGTAACAATCTAAAAGGCGCAATGTTGCAAGTCTTATCAGACTACTCTCTCCTATAACCAGTATAACAGTACAACTCTGTAATAACACAGATATCAGTCAGATTTTTAATAGACGTCTATTTAATATACATGTTAAAAAATGAAATACTTTTACTGACTATCAGTTTAGTACTTTGGAGCATGGTTGGAACAAATACCTGGTCTAGAATGGCCCTTGCTAAGCACCACTAAATGTCATAAGGGACTGTGTATGTAGATTCATGTGAATTTTAAGGTCGGGCAGGGGCTGAATTAAAAAAAAATGCTTAGTATTTAGATAATTATGTGATATTTGAAACATTACAAATTGAACTGCACATTAAAACATATATAATAATGTAATATAGGTAATAATAATATTACATAGATGGTATCAAATGGCTGGCAGTGTATTCTGATGGTGTATAATTACATTGGTGGCGTTTACATGCACAAGTCATGACAGCTTTCCTCGCAACGTGTTTGCCGTACTTTTCAGGAAATGTGTTGCTATGCAGCACTGATTTTGGAAAAAAAATCGGCTGTACTAATGCAGATTACTCAATTCATAGTCATTTAGGGGAGGGGATATTTAAATATCCGTGTCTGCTTACTAAGTAGGAAAAGAACGAATGAATATCGTGAGGAGAGCTTCATCCGTTGCCATGAAGATAAAAACATTTAACAAGAGAAATTAATTCACGTGTTGTTGTGCACATTCTGAATTACGCCGCGCATTAGCTACTTATAGCCGTTATAGTCGCACTGCCAAAAGGACATCCTTTTGCTGTTTCACGATGTATTCGTGTGACAACGTCACACAGTCATGACTGTAGAGTCGATTTTCAAGTGCATGTAAACCAAGCCATTGATCCCAGGGACCCTTCCTGTCATTTCTATTTATTTTAATATATATAGTTTACCTTTTAAATGTTTGATTCTGTGTATTTCAAAAAACATTTTGTGTCATAAAGGTACTGATATCATTGAGAGTAGTAGAGAGCTAAATAAAGGATGAAGTTTTGCCAACTGCACAGCTATGGCCAAATATTTTGCATCACTGAGACAGGGTACACCCCACCCGTGTGTTTATTTTGTATTATTATTATTATTATTTAAATGTACTGTTTTGTGTTTGTTAAAACAATGTTGTGTTATTGTTTTACAGTATGGATGGAGTTTAAATTCCCCATCCAGCTAAACACATGTGTAATGTGGCCATGTCCAAATTAATTAAGTACCAATTTGGAAATGGTTACTTATATATAAAGGGCGGATCAGCTGCTAATGAGGGTTGGTTGGTTGGAGAGAGTTTTGGAGAAAGGAGACGGAGAGAAAGTAAGAACAAAATATATAAAAACAATTGCTACTCCTGCTGATTAGCCCAATATGTGTTTGTTTGTTTCTGTTTATTATTTGTTTTGGCCAACGTGCCTTTTGTTTTTGTGTAAGAGTGCTTTGTTTGTTCAGATATTTTGTTTTGTTTAAATAAATACGAGCGTGTTTGCGTCTCACCCCGGAGCACTTGCTTGCCTGTCTATTTCCTGGTCTGGTGATGTCACTGGCACAATCACCTAGAATTTTAGGATAGAGACATCATTAAAAACTATATGAACATAATGTAGATCTTTTTATTTAACATCATGTAATCAAAGAAACTACATAAGTCTACCGGAAGCCATAAAAGTAGTACAGTATTTCATGTTAGATTTCGAAATGTCACATTCTTTCAATTTTTGTCAGTTTTGTGTCAAGTATATGGAGAACTACAAAACGGTATGTAATTCAATATGGCTGGGTTTACATGCACGTGAAAATCGACTCTAGTCATGACTGTGTGACGTTGTCATGCGAATACATCGTGAAACAGCAAAACAACGTAATTTTGGTCAGCACGACTTTAAGGGCAGGGTAAATCACTTTCTCACGATAAAAATAGCTGTAAAAACCCATGTAAACCGGAGCAGGAATCATGCTTGTGTCTCACGAGATTTCAGCGGTCAAGATCCCGTTCAACTGGTAGAATCTCACGTTATTCCTCAGCAAAGCCGTAAGAAAAAACGCAAAAGACACTGCTAATGTAAACATCTCGTATAGCCTATTATTGTATTTCTTGCTCTTATTGTATTGTATTACTTGTATTGTAACGCTTGAAATGTTTTTGCTTACGATTGTAAGTCGCCCTGGATAAGGGCGTCTGCTAAGAAATAAATAATAATAATAATAATAATAATATTAATGTTTGTATAAATGAAATGCATGTTGTTAAGCACAACTAACCGAACGTTTAGCCTCATATTATTATTATTATTATTATTATTATTATTATTATTATTATTATTATTATTATTAGTAGTAGTAGTAGTAGTAGTCGTAGTAGTGGTAGTAGTCATATATTCTTTTGAGATGTCCCAGGAACAATAGAGCTCCACCTCTTCTTCCACTGCATAGAACTGGAATGAATTGTTAGCATCAATTGGCAATAAGTAATGGATATAGCTAACAAACAACATAATGTACCGTATCGCTTTAAACAAAGACTTTGGTTTGAATGTTTATAATATTACAAGACATCCACGTTTCATTATAATGTGTGTGTGGGTGTTAAGCGGATTCTGCGCCTGGCACTTCTACCGCAGCTGCAGACCAGCAGTCACTGGCTTCTCAGAGCAGAGGCAGGGTATAGGGACCGGCAGATGTGTACAGGAACATTAGGATGCTCAGCCTGGTACTCTGCCTATAGAACTGCCAGTGCATGAAGCTGCTCAGGAACCTTGTATGTATTTTTACATATCCCCCTGTTCTCAATTTTATATTCATATAAAACAACGTAATTTTGGCTAAGATACTTGCACAGGACCAAGATACTTGCTTTAGTTGTGATTGCTTACAATCTCTTCCACAGTATCTTAATGCCGTTTTGGTGTCAGCTTAACTTCACCATTACGAACACTGTTAGTACCATTCTAACCGAGGATTATACCGGGTTTTTTTTTGTATTGTAGTGTAACCCCTCGTATTCCCACTTTTCACACATACATTTATAGACTACTTTAATCAAATAAAACTTTTAGATGGTATGCATATTTATTTTTAACTATAGTATAACTTGTACTTAGTAGAAGTTTTATTTGATATACTTTTATGTCTGTGTGTGTGTGTGTGTGTGTGTATTGGAAAGGTAACGAGACACAAACAACTAATGCGTGATAATTCGGAATGTGTGCGACAACAAGTTAATTATTTTCTCTTGTTATTTTTTTAAAATCTTCATTGAAACGCATGAAGCTCTCCTCACGATATTCAGAGTCGTTCTTTTCCTAATTACTAGGCAGACACGGACATTTAAATATCCCCTCCCCTAAATTACTATGAATTGAGTAATATGCATTGGTATGGCCAACATTTTTTCCATTGTTAAAATGACTGTATTTGTTGAGAGTTTTTTCTCTTGTGTTTTTTCTGGTTTTTAACAGAGACTACGTGCAGGCCTGTCTGTAATGTGGTGCTAGCACATGTGCAGCAAGAGCAGCTGCTGGGTTCAGCAGCACTGTGCAGGACTGCACAGGACCAAGATACTTGCTTCAGTTGTGATTGCTTACAATCTCTTCCACAGTATCTTAATGCCGTTTTGGTGTCAGCTTAACTTCACCATTACGAACACTGTTAGTACCATTCTAACAAGCAGGCTTCCCTCAGTCTTGTGTGTGGTACTGACTGAGTGGTTTAGCCAGTGTCTTGAACAGTTGGGCATCGATGCCGTCCCGGACCATACCATAGCGACCCGGTTCTGACCTGGTACCATACTGTCCTGACCCGATGCTGAAGTCACCGAACCGGTACCGAACCGACCCGGTACAGTATCATCCCAGTGCTGCAGTCACCAAACCGTACCACTCGGGTCTTGACCTGTCCGTTTGATATCTATAAGCAGACTGAGGTAGCAATTGTACAACCGTATACTGTACACTGCATTTCTTGCTTCTTGCATCATGCCTGGGTTTTATCCCTTTGTGACATGCAAGGCCAGTCTGCCTATTGAGGACAAGCACGGCAAATGCTCTTCCTGCCTGGTGCCAGAGCATGACAAGGAGGCACTAGCTAATAGCTGCTTCTTTGAGTTTTGTGCACCTTTCTCCAAGTGCATGGTCCCTTACTCTGTGTCCCTTACTCTTGCTTAATGGTCTTTCCTATCACCCTCTGTTAGAGCAGTGGCTGCATCCTCACCCCATAGCTCTGTCCCGAGAAAGAAGAAGTTGCAACTGGAAAAGCTCTTGGCAGAGAGATAAAACATCAGTCACGGACCCGCAAGACACCACTGTGGTGTCTCAGGAGGTAGCAGTTCTACTGCAAAAACTGGCTATTCGCATGTTAGACCCCTTCCAGTTGGAGAAAGGGTCCTCTTATACCCTCGGGGGCGGGGCATGATTACGCCACAGGCTCGCTGAGCATCTTTGGTATATCTTATTCAAGTTTCAGGTCTCTAGGGGAGGTAAATACCCATACGGTAATGGTTACATTTCTATTTTTGGGAACCAGGGTTATGATATTTTTTTATTGCAATTTAGAACTAGTATGAACTGGAAAGCATTTTTTGAAACATTTCTTTTTTAACAAGTCTAACAAGATATGTTACAAGAAATGCTATATATTGTAACGGCGCGTCCAACTGGGATATTGAGGCTGGTCCGTCTGCAGGGGGCTGCCACAGAAAGGCCCCATAAGCTAACACTGATGTGTCGCTGTACACCAGCGGTGATCCCTTGAGAGGGGATTCAGGGGACGCAACTGGACTAAGATAAGGGATGGGGGGGCCCAGGGTGGGAAATTGTTATACATTGTTCTATTTTTCTTGGCTGGCTTTGGGCTATTTAAAGGGAGCCTGTGAGCTCCTCAGGGAAACTTGCCATGTGTGTTGTGTGCATTGTATCCAATAAAGAATTGCCATTCCGGACCCAAGCTACATTCCCCTGTCTGATCTTTTCGAACTCTTCACTGTTCCTGTAAAGCTGGTACGCTACATTGGTGAACAGAAGTGGGATGGAGCGAAAACTGTGGAACGTGAAGAGAACCGGAGGAGAGAGTGACTGGAGCCGACATGCCATCACTGACCGGGTGGAGCAGCAGAGAGCCACAGAAAGTCTGCTGGAAGCAGCCAAGAGGTGGACGAACGGGAAGGCAGGCACAGCGAAGATATCCGGGTTCGGTGGGGCTTGCAGCTTATTGCTGGGCAGTCTGCATGACGCGGTGGAGAAGGCACGCCGCCTGACCACGGCACTGAGGGGGATGCACAGCTACAACAACCGGGGGAGCTATAAAAGCACTGAGCAAGGCTCTCGCACACCGTTTTGAGAGCCTGGCTGAACCAGAGGGACTGAAACTCCTGCTATGGTGCTGCCTTTTTCAGCTGGGGGAGAGCCTAGCCAGCCTAGCATCAGAGCTGGAAAGGGAAAGCCACCAAGCCTATGCAGAGACTTCCCCTGCTGAGCAGGAGGAACAGGTAAGGCTGCAGTTCATGAAAGCGCTGAGGACTGGAGAGCTGAGGCAGCACCTGTGATTACGGCCAGCCCCAGAACTGCAGCTCTTGGGGCTGGCTCTGCTGGAACTGCGGACAGCCAGGACACTTGCGAGCACAATGTCTGACAGCAGCCAGCCCTGCAGCTGGTTCACATGGAGCGAGTGGGGGTCGATATTCTTAAGCCCTTTCCTCGCTCTGATCAAGGGAACCACTACATCCTGGTGGCCATGGATTATTTTATGAAGTGGCTAAAAGCCTAAACCACCCCCGTCCAAGAGGCATGGACAGTAGCGGACGCCCTGCTAGAGGGTTTCATTTGTCAGTTCGGGGTGCCGTAGGAGCTGCATTCAGACCAGGGGTGCAACTTCGAGTCCAGGGTCTTTGCCAACATGTGCCTATGGCTGGGGATCCATAAGACCCGTACCATGCCGCTGCACCCCAGAGTGATGGGCTGGTGGAGAGGTTTAACTGGACCCTCTGCCCAGCTAGCCATCATCATTGGCTACCTCCAGTGGGATTTGAACGTCCAGCTTCAGCTTGTCCTACTAGTTTGCTGCACCACTGTAAAAACATGGGGTTCAGCAGTTACAAAACTGAAAGAACAGCAAGAAATATCAGAATTCCACAAAGCAGCAGTAATAGTTGTCAATGATTTGTATCTGTGATGCAACAAACTAAAACAATTGTACAACAGGAGTTGGATTCAGTTTATAGAGAAAGCGTGGGGAAAAACCAAGCGGAAACTATTTTTATATTTGAATAACTCCCAAGTATTGCTTATTATATTCATACTCTTAGAATACTTAAATTTACGAACAAATGTTTGGATAGGGTCAGCTTGCTCCTAAAGTGGCACCCAACAATAGGTTTCGGCAACTAATTTGTTAGCCTAGGAGCCATTCGCTCCTAAGACAAAAAGTTAGTCTGGAGCCCTGTCTAGGCTGCTGGTTGACAAAAAAACAAACAAAAAAACAGCATTTTCTGAACAAATAAATAGTTATTATAAAGTTAAACTGTGTTGTTTCTTTCTGGGGCCAATAATTAGCTTTATATATGAATCCTAAGCAAAATTACACAACATCCTGCTCTTTGGCCTTGACTTAAGTTTAGTGGCCTTGGTGTCCTCTACAAATCTAAATAATTATTGTGATTCCGAACTCCATTGTAGATTTCAACAAAGATATTTTATTAGATTCAGTCGAACAGTCCATTTTCCCTAAGCACAGGTCAAAACAGAATCAACAAGACAATACAATGTTGGGGTTAATATTGACTTAACCTTATGACATCACCCCTTAATCCTTAACCTATCAGAATATCATTGACCACGTGAGTCCAGTTTCATTTGATTACCTTAAGTGATTGTAACATCAAAGCCTGTTTGATGTTCCACTCAGGAACAATACAGTTTAAAGGAAGGAGATTGTTTAAGCTTTTGAAGGTTTTAGCCCCCCAGAGAGTTCTCTGACAAAGCTCAGGGTTCCCTTTTAAATTGCCATTTGGTGCACTTTAAACCTGTCCCCTTACGGTCTGTCTTCCTGCTCCAGTAATTAATATTAAACCCAAATTGTCTTTTAACTAACTAACTAAATGAAAACCAAATACTAACAATCTAAAACTAAACAGTTAATCTTTCAAACTATCATTTCTTAAAGTGCATGTTTCTCCAACATTGGCCTTGCCTTTTTTGTTGCCAATTTGGAGAGCTGGTGATATATGCTGTTATTTGATGGTGGTGCTTAATGATGATTATTATTATTAAAATTGCTCTGCACAGCACGGGAACAACAAGAAGGGAACATTTTCAGAAACGTTATTATAGTATACAGTATTATTATAACCCTGGTTCCTTGAAATAGATATGTAACCATTACTGAATTGATATTTACCTCCTAAAGACCAGAATCCGGAATACTTTACACCAAAGCTGCTCTTTGAACCTTTGACTCAGTCGTGACCCTGCCCCCAAGGGATCAAAAATACTGCGCTCACAGATCTCATTGTCATGTTTCCTTAAAGCCTGCTGCAATCATGGACAAAGCGACCTTGAAGGTTAATGGTTACATTTCTATTTCAGGGAATCAGGGTTATGATAATAACCTAACGTTCCCTTTCAAGTACAAAATGTAACCATTAACGAATGGGTGAGTATACTCAAGCATTCGCAAGGACATGATTGCAGAACAACTGGAATGCTACAAGGCTAAGCCGAGAGCCTACCGTGTGCTTTACCATTCGGAACCCCAGTAACAAGTAGGTAGGGTGATAAAATTGAGGGAGAATTTCACCTCTATGCCTGTGTTTTAAGGGTCGACTGGGATGCCACCCTTAACACTCTTGTTCCAAAGCCAGGGTTTTGAGGATCCACAACATTTAGCCTATAGAACTTAGTGAAGATATGGGGAGTAGCCCACACCGCTGCATTGCAAATGTCTTGACAGATGCACCGTGGAATAAAGCCCATGAAGTTGCAATGCCCCTGGTGCATTTAGCAGTGAGCTTTTCTGGAGGGGGCAAGTTGACCAGCTTATAGGCAGTCCTGACCATGTCTGCTACCCACTTGGACAGCCGCTGCTTAGGCAGGGCTTGACCACAGGACTTTGACCCATAGCAGACAATAAATTGTTTAGACTGCCTCCAACGTTTTGTCCTGTCAACATACTACGCAAGGGCCCGAACTGAGCAGAGCATATGGAGCTGTCTCTCCCTGTCAGACTGGAAAGAAGATGGATGGAATGCCTCCAATTCTACAGACTGGTTGACATGGAAAGCTGAGATAGTCTTCGGCAAGAAGGCAGGATTGGTGTGGAGCTTGACCTTGTCCTGGCCTCTGTAAAAAAATAAGTAGGCTTTCGCGATAGAGAATGCCTGCATCTCACTGACCCACTTTGCGGTGATAGCAAGCAAGAAAGCAGCTTTAAAAAATAGCAATTTCTGGGGAACAGTCAATCTTGACATGGCAAGCTGAAATAGCTGCCAGATAGACCTTTCCATTCATCAAAAAGGTCCTGCATAAATTGCAGTATAACTGCCATGGGACAAGTCGTGGGGTGAAACCCACAGGTAGGCACCATGTCTGGAAGACACCTCACTTGTAGCCATACTGGGAATGAGTGGACGCTGCCTTGGCATTCTGTAGGGTGTCAATAACCCTGTTGGAAAGTCCCAGATGGCTCAAATGCAGCCATTCAGGGGCCAGACCCAAAGATGCAGGCTCGATGGGTCGAGATGCCATAAGGTCCCCCGAGCCTTGCTGAGCAGGTCATGGCGTATCGACAGCCTCCACGGCTGACCGCTCAGGAGCTGCATCAGGTTTGAAAACCAGATTCTCCTGGGCCAAAATGCAGCTGCTAGCAGCACCTTGGCCACTGGTGTGCCAAGGCATCTATTCCCAGCAGTTCCCCGCCTCCTGTTATGGAGAACCAGAGGGGACAGTGGGTTGATTCGCGGGAGGCAAACAGGCCTATCTCTGCTCTCCTAAACCTCTCCCAGATGAGACTTACCACCTCGCGGTGAAGCCTGAGCTGCTGGGGACTCCCCTTAAGAGGAGGTTCGCTGCCCAGTTATATAGGCTATATAAGGTATGTTAGGTGGATGACAGATTCCTAACTCTAAACTCAGTCCCATTGTTTTCAACCCGATATATTTGCTGAGTGCAATATTTGTTGTTAGACATATACATTGGAATTTATTAGTAATTACTGTAAGTTACATATCAGTCAATCCAACAATATGTACCCATAAAGAAAAAGAAAAATATGAAATAGTAATATAGAGTAACTACAGCAGCCACTGCATGGAAGGCTACACAGGATAGTGAGTTAATAATATATGATCTTGACTCTATAGCTACGGCTTATTTTACTATTTTTACTTTTTAGCATTGTTTTACTATAGTTTCTCTATTTTAAATATTTTTAAACTGGTACTTTGTGTATTAACAACCAACAAATGTTCAAAGGGGGAAAACTTATGACACTGGATCACTCGGGTGACAATCGATAAATTCTAAATATTTCAATTTAGCAGCAGACATCCAGTACTGCTGCACTCCTTGTGTTTGTGTAAAAAAAATAAAACAGTGGGCTGGAGTAGAGCAGCCTCCCTTCCCATATATCCAGGTGATCAGATTTTTGCATTTAATCCTGTACTTTAGAGTACTGTAATCTGTCAAGTGTTATTTAATCTGTAGTATTTTGTATTTAATTATATCCTGATGTAACTATCACTGACACTGTTATCTGCTCCGTTATTGAATTGTATTTTGTCATACTTGTACTTGCTAAAACCAAAGTCATTGTATTTATCTTGCTCTTAATTGTATTATTACTTGTACTTTGATTCTTGAAATGTATTTTTGTTTACGACTGTAAGTCGCCCTGGATAAGGGTGTCTGCTAAGAAATACATAATAATAATAATAATAATAATAATAATAATAATAATAATAATAATAATATGCAGACATTTAACATCTGCAAGATCTCCTGCAGATTGAATTATAGAATCCAGCATGTGCCTGCTGCTAGTTCTGCTAGAAGGTTGTAGTGAATCCACACATACAGTACTAGAAACAAATCTGAAAAGCTATACAAGTAATGGCTTTGAGGATATCCTGATGTAGTGCAGGTTTAGGCATTTTCCTCACTCCAGCCCAGGATCCTATCATCGAATGGGATGCTTGCTGCTCCTTTGTAAAGAAGGCATCCATTAAATCATTCTTCAGCTTCCTGTAGTCGGCGTGGGTGCACAGTCTCAGTCGGTTTTTTGAAATTGAGATTTGAGAGTCTGCATCCAGCATCACCTACAGTAATGCAGATAGTGTTAGTAGGTTACTCCAAAGTAACTATCTCCAAACACTACTTCCCAGGTATTACCATTACAGACATTTAGCAGAAGGCAACTTACAAGGCTTATCAAGCAATAAAATAAAATACAACTAACTTCATCACTAACAAATGCAGCCACACAGTGAGCATTAAAAATCCAAAAAATATGCAAGCACATTAAAGAGGACGGTATAGCAATGACAGAAAAGTTTAGCAGTTCGCATACCACATCTTCGGATAGGTCGGCCAGGGTGTCCTCGTCTCACCGCGCCCTGTAGTCTGGCCGGACGCCTGCAGGCTTGCCTGTAAGCTGCCCAGAGTTGCGTTGTCCTCCGACGCTGTAGCTCTGAGGCGGCTGCACGGTGAGTCTGCAGAATGCAAAGAAGCGGGCGGCTGACGGCACACGCTTCGGAGGACAGCGTGTGTTCATCTTCGCCCCTCCCAAGTCAGCGCAGGGGTGGTAGCGGTGAGCTGAGCCTAAAAATAATTGGGCATTTCAAATTGGGGAGAAAATAATAAAAACTAATTGGCAACGACTAAATTTTAAAAAAATTAAAAATCTAAATTTAAAAAAAAAAAAAAGAAAAAAAAAAGATACACATTGGAAGATCTGGAATGACAAACACGTAAACATTTGTATTAGCGAAACAAATTGACCACAACAAGGCCCTGTAACATACAATATCTATAAAATCAACTTACCTTTTACAGATTGAAGTAACTGCTGAAGGTGTGAGATATCCTTTTTCAAAGACTTGTTCCAGCATGTAATACAAACTAATGTACACCCACCTTAGTAAGCAAATGTTATTTTACAGTACAGTCCCGACAGACAACCCAAGATGAACGACTTACAGCACAACAGTCCTTCACATCCCTTTTTTTCCAGCAGAGTTCAGTGCCAACACTGCAGGGAATAAAACAAGGGCTGTCTGTTTACCTCGTCGTCAGCTTGGATGGTAAAAACTTAAACTCAGAGGAACTTAGAGCTTTGCCGGTCACTCTAAGCGCTATCCGAAAGCTGGCCGAAGATATCTTCTTGTAGGGGGTTTAGTTGTTTTGTTTTTTATTCAACTGGAATTTTACTCAGTCCTGTACAATTATATATATATATATATATATATATATATATATATATATATATAGATATATAGATAGATAGATAGATAGATAGATAGATAGATAGATAGATAGATAGATAGATAGATATAGATATAAAAACTTGCTTACTATCTATGAGAAGATTTAGTTTTGGTTTCTCTTACAGAGAAATTACAAACAAGCCGGTAAATTACAGTGAGAAAAAAAATAAATAACCGAGTAGGATATATTTTAGTTTTAACAGAAATCAAACCGAGGTAATATTCAGAGGTAATATTTTTTGTTAAGAAAAACAACTGCATCACACTCAACTACCGCTGTCTCTCCTCTTCATGTCCCACCCCATAACAACCAATACACACTCCTGATTCGCTGGTACAATACTCCTGACCTCCCAACTCCCACTCGTTCTGTTTGTGTAGGGTGCGTGTATCGTTTTTTTGTTTTGTTTTGTTGTCCTTCTGGAGTCATCTGAATGCCTTTCCACTTTTTATTTAATTTTAAACCGTTTAAATGCCAAACCATAACAAAACAGAATAACCCTACGGGTTACGTGCCTATGTATACAGGCATATATATATATATATATATATATATATATATATATATATGTATATATATATATATTGTCCTGCATGTTCCTTTAATTTATTTTTCTGCACATACAATACTGCTTTGCATACATACTCTTTCAAATTAAATTGTTATGATTATTGTTGTGCCCCGCCATCTCTTTCTTTACAAATTAAGCACAGGTAATTAGTATTGTTTAAAATAAACGACAAATAAATTAAATGTCTGAGTTGGAAATAAACCAAAATGTTATTATGTTTAATCAAGTAAACATCAACAAAGGACTTTTTCATTAGTCAAGGAATGTTATAGGTTGTCTGCACCATATTTTCCCTTTTTCTGTTGCTGTGCTAGCATTTGCAAATATAGCTGTTTGAAAGCCATGCTCACTCTTTAACTAGAAACAAAGATTGTCCTGAAATACTTCCTGCGAAATAATTAAGAGGAGTGTGTAATGATATAGGTTGATATACATTATATGGTATTGTATGTAGTTGCAGTTCTGGGTAGTGCCGGTAGAGGGCACTGCAATAAGACGTACAGCGGAAATAAACAGGCCTGTGTGTTATCGCAGCTCATGTGTGTCTCAGTAAATATTACATGGTGCCAGAAAGGGATAAAGAATCCACATAAATAAAAATAAATAATAAATAAATAAAAATGGAAGGGTTAAAGCCACTGGAGCCGATGAAGATGGAAGGGAATATCACGGACAACTGGAAAAAATGGAGACAAAAGTTTGAATTGTGTATGACGGCGTCAGGAACGGACACGAAAACACAAAAGTTACAGAGCAGCACATTGCTGTATGTAATAAGGGACGAAGCATTGAAAATTTATAATACATTTGAATTTTTGGAAGACGAAAATAGACAAGAGTTAAATGTACTGATTAAGAAATTCGAAGAGCATTTTATGCCACATAAAAATGTAACATTTGAAAGGCACATATTTAATATCTGTGTGTAAGTGGCTGGAGAAACCATTGATCAGTTTGTTACCAACCTCAAGACAAAAGCGAAGTGACGCGAATATGGGACGACATGCGTTAGTCTGATAAAAGATCGAATTGCAGTGGGCATTATGGATGACCAGATCCGAGCTAGGCTGCTTCGAGAAAAAGATTTAGACCTCCGGAAAGCTGTACTGATTTGCCATGCAGCTGAAGCAAGCAAAGCACAATTTGGACAGATGGCTTCTGCACCCACAGAGAAGGCGGTAAACGAAGTAAAGAGAGTGCAGGGTGCGAGATCGAGCGAGTCAAAAAGCACAGTACAAATACACGATAAAGAATTGCAAATACTGCGGAAGAGAGCATGAAAGTGGAAAATGCCCAGCCTGTGGTGAAAGATGTCTGTTTGGCTGATGATACTAAATCATTTTCTAATAATGGCTAATAAGCATTACATTTTATTCAGAGGCCAAGTTATGTCTACAAATATTCCTGCATTGTGATCCCACAAGCCTTTCTCTCTAAACAGTATATTCTGTAATGAAAGGATATGCCTTTGTTTATCTGTCTGTAATAAACACTCAGTGAAAATGCTCGTTGAATAACCTCTGAGTTTGCTGCACAATTTCATTTATATTCTGAAAAAAACAGCTACTTCAGCTATTTAATTATAACCAAAATAGGCTGCATTTATTACTTATATTAGTGTTTTACACCAAGTAAGGAATGCGCTAAAAACAGGAATATATATATATATATATGTATATATATATTTAATAAATTTGTGGTGCTTGTAAAAATTATTATTATTATTATTATTATTATTATTATTATTATTATTATTATTATTATTATTATTATTATTATTATTATTATTTATTTCTTAGCAGACGCCCTTATCCAGGGCGACTTACAATCGTAAGCAAATACATTACTCATATTACTCATAAAAGTTGAGTAGATCAAAAAAGCCATAGGATAGTATTTGCATTTCTTTGTAAATCAGTTTGTGACCTAATATTATTTATGGGCTGCTTGGCACAGTGGATTCACTACACTGTGCCAATGGGATGCTTTGTTTTTGTTCACCAAAATGCATGTGTCTACTTTCACTTGTGAAGCTGGATTCAAACTATAGTCCAATAGAGCTGAAAGGCATTTAAATTTTGATGATGAATATTACTCATTGGCATGAGTGACAAAAGGCAGCTACTTTCAGGTCAGAGAGAGTATAGTGTGGGCAGAGATACACCTGTAGCATTCCGTTTTAAACTCAGCCTCCACAGAACACCTTGTACAGCATCAGCCTCCACTCACTGCCCTTCTGGCCTTTCAAGAGCTGAGTGCGCTGCATTAGTGCCAGCAAAGCTGGAGTTCAGTGATGTGAGCAACTGTCCACAGGGAACTGTGTTGAGATTACTACCCACTTGTTTCCTCTCAGGCACAGAGATACAACTGGCAGTCAATGTGATTGAAATTGTCTACAGGTTTCAGAAGTGATAGACCACCACCATTAACAGGCAACATGATGACCCTTTGTCCCTTAACACAGTCTACCCAACGGCCCTTTACTAATTATGAATGATGGAAGCATGCACTGACCTTGTTGTTTTTCTTGTTTTTTTTTTTCCTCAGTGGTCTGTGGCTTGTGTTGCACTGCAAGTACAGAAAACATGTAATCACTCTTTCCAAAATTCTGACACACTGTTGAATTGAGAACACATTTCTAAATTTTGCAACGTATTCTATTACTGGTTTCTGTCATAGACTATGACAGGTAGTGTTTTCCTGATATCTGCAGTCTTCTGAGAATATTAAAACATTTCTAGGTTCAGTTTGGCTGCTTTCTGATATCTAATAATTAATATTTAATAATTTTAATAACAAGGTTATTCTATTTATTTATAATATTGAAGATAAATTAACCTAATATTTAAGCCTAAAACCAGATTAGATTTTAAAAGGATTAGGACACAGTAGTGACTCAGTAAGGAGCAGTCTTGCCAGTGGACCACATCTTAATCTGTAACAAGAATACTGTAGAAAACCCTGTTAATTTTGGGCACATAATGGATTACATGGCAAAAAAGAGTGGGGTTGTTAACGCTGTTTCCGTGGACAACTTTTAGTAGAGGTAAATGCAATTCCAGTTTGGCTAAAACATGTCTCTCTTGGAACATTTTTAAAAAGTAAACAAGATCTAACATCACATTAGATTTGACCTGCATCGGCATCGTCAAAATAACTTCAATCATTTTTTATTTTTTGCTATTACAAGGTATTAATATATTGTTAAATTAACCTATTTTTTAGGTTTGTTGTTTTGTCTACAAACTCCTTGTAGTTTATAACTTATGTTCAGGGGGATGGAAAAACCCTCATTCGCTACGTCATTCAATTATCACCTATTTATTCCCTACTGATTAATCATCACTATTATAAATACCCTGTGTACTCACCCCGCACTTTGTTTTTGTTTTGTTTTCGCAATGGAAGCTATTCTCGATTACACCGTCTCCAACGAAGACCTGTTTCCTGCCGACTGATCCGGAAACTCCCCTGCACCCGATACAGCCCGCCCTGGGAACCTCTCGGCAGCAGATTCGTTCTGCTGTTATCCCCACTCCGGCTTTTTCAGCCATCTTGGTGGAGAACCTGTCTCGTTCCTCTTCGCCGATTTCCTGCTTGACAAATTAGCAGTTCCCGGTCCGCCGAAGCTCCCGAATCATCGCCCGTCCCCTAGTATCCGATATTAAGTCCTGGACAATCCCAAAAACTCCAACAGCAGCTTCAAAATAAAACCATCACTTTCAGCAGTTCAGCTTGCAAAGATCAACTCTTCCAGCTCTACATAACCTCCCTGCAAACAAGTTCCAGTTGCTCTCGCAATGACACCACGCCAGGGCCCAGCTTCCCTGCCTCTGCTCGCTGTTAACTCTCCGCCCAAAGCCACAGTGGGCGCACGCACGCCTTTTCACAGATCCCTCACGCTCCCCTCAGAGCTGCCACCACACCGACTTCTAGATCCCCTTCTCAGCAAATTGCTCCCGAGCCTCATCCCACACTACTTCATCAGGCTGCAGCTCCCCCTCCGCGTGTGAGTGTCCTACCGATCCCCTCAGTCTCCTTTCCCCAGTTCATGTCCTCTGTGGGCATTCAACAAGCCCACACTTTGCATTTGCCTCACTTTATGTCCTCGGTGAGCATTCAACAAGCCCCCACTTCACATTTGCCTCCTTCAATTCCCCCCGTGGGTGTTAAATTAGCCCCCACAGTCCCTCTTCCCAATGCTACGTCCTCCGAGGGTGTTCATCTAGCCCCCTCAGCCCCTTTTACCAACCCTATGTTCTCTATGAGCTCCCAACAAGCTCCAGCAGCTACCATTTCTGCCTTTCCACCCTCTCTTATACAGCCCTCCTCAGCTTCCCAGTCTTTCTCTTCTCACGCTCAGCTTCCCTTCACAGCTTCCTCTGGATTTTCTCTCAGCAGTGCAGTCCCCCTGCCTCCCCCGGTTTATGCTCTATTTTTAAACCCAAAACCTGTCTCTTCCTCTGCCTGAAAAAATTCTTACAGGTGCCGATATTAACCTTGTTTGTTTGCTTACAAACTCTAGATTCCGTTAACAGCAAGATTGTCGATTGCGGAAATCTTTCTGTCTTTTTAAAATCTTCCATACCCTGTCTTTTCAAAACTCTAATAATTTCAGAGATCATGCTAGCTTTGAGTCAGTATAGAGGTATCATTTGCGAGATGTATCCTGATCACCACCGTGAACTAGACAACTACATTTCTATCATTCTCGACGTTTCTGTCCGTTTCGGAGGCTCTACTTTCTATGACTACCACGAAGTTTTTTCAGCAAAAGCTACAGCGCGCCACCAGCAATGGAATCAGCGCATCTACTGGGAAGCCTTAGATCAAGATTTATTTTCTCGCTTCTTCCGCGGGAGGGTATCAATCAGTAATCCATCTCACTCTACTCCTTATCTGCAGCATTGAGACTTCAATTTGTTTAGTTTTATCCCTCACAGACTGCATCAATAAAAATACTTTGTTTCTTTACCTAATCAATAGCATCGTGGGGTATGTCCTGAACTACTGAATTCTAAAACTGGTTAAATAAAGGTCTATCACAATCGCTTAGATTCTTAACCTCAAACTTTTTGGATATCATTTTGTTCTTTTATTTCTTCTTTTTTTGTATCTAGCTACCAAATGATGACCCCAAAGTATATGAAGGTGTGATTCAGTGCCTGTCTTTATTAGTGCAGCTGTATGGAGGAGGTGACAGCCCTGAATACACGTCCCCAGAAAACATTCACAGCTTTGCCGAGACATTGACATCACAGCAAGACCCAAAGCAACAAAAGCTTCTCCTACGGACTATTAAGCATTTGGTAAGTAATTGCAGGCAAATGGCCCATCTGTCAGCAGTACTGTAGGGTGGTTTGTTTTCCAAATATTGCCTCCACACACAGTAATATTAACATTGTGAGCTGGAATAACTATGTTCCACCACTGCAGTTTCATGCAGTAGATTGAATTTTCTCACCCATATGAAAACTTCAGTTGGAATCATAATGGTAGCTAGAGGCCACTGATCGTTATCCCCTGAAATGTGTTACAGTACAGTTGGTGCAGTAAATAGTGGTTGTATGTTCAAAAACCTAAAGTTATTGTCACACTTCAACCATTTCAAAACTATAACAAAACAGCAAATTACACCAAAATCAAGCCTACTTTTTATTTTTTTCTCTAAGAAAAGCCATGATGTTTGTATTTTTCCTGTTATATTCCCAATAAGCAGTAAGCTTCTACAAAATTACTCGGGTGTGACAGAAATACAATGATCCTTGGTTGTAAATCTCCCTCCTGACCTGTGAGGGCGCTAAGCAGCGAGAACAGAGTTTCTTGGATGGGGATTCAAGGGAAGTCGGCCAGCCAGGAAGGGGGCAAGACTCTGTTGCAAGAACGCATTGACCCGGAAGGGAAACGACGTGGAAGCCGCAGATTGGAGAGGCGGTTGCACTTGTTTACCAAGGGGTCATGTGTGACAGCATAAAAGGGGGCGAAGAATCGCAATCTGTTCCTTCGTGTGGGTTTTGTATTTTAACTTAGAAGGACTGTGAGAGACCCCAGAGAACGTAGCAGTTTTGTGAGTGTTTTGTTTGTTTGTTCTGTCTGTTAGTAATTGTCTTGTTTGTGAATCACCAGACAGCTAACATGTTTCCGGAGCTGTCGCCTTGGGCCAGCACAAAGCTGGAACAACACTTCACCACTGTCACGAAATAAACTGTATCACCCACCACGAGCACGACAGCACGCACCCAGGATTGGTGACCGTGTTAGTATTATTGTGGGGCAGATATTATTGTTTATTATTTGGGACTGCAATCCTGTTGTTATTTATCCTGTGCAGTACACATTGGTGTGTATTGCCGGGGGATTATTGTTTGGTCGCCAGACCTGGAATAGAAAATAATAAAATTCTTTCCAAACCAGATTATAATCATCTCTGTCTGTTTCATTCACACACTGCATCACTCCTGCACCTGTACCCAATCAACCACTTTGCCACAGGGGGGTATAAAATTAGTTTGTAGTTGATAGTAATACTGTAGAATTCAATGGAACACATTTTGGAAACAAAATAAAACTTGAGTATTTCCTCCTTTTCAATTTTACATGACATTGTTTAGTTTTTAGTTACTAATAGTTTGTAATACTAACTATTTGGAGTTTACTTTTTAAAAATTCAGCAAATTTCATTAAGGTGTAAACACACAAGAATGTTTTTGTCCCTTTTACATGGTGTATTTTCCAATAAATAAGTAATTCCAAACACTCATAACAGCATGCATGAGACGAACACACTCAACTTCAGGCATTTCAATAAACTATTCCTACAATTGATTGTTGTCTGTGTCCTTGCATGATGGAGGTCACACCACAGCTAAAATAACCATTTTGTGTATTTGTGTAGTTCTCTGCACAGGTCCAACATTCACAGACATTCATTCACCCATAGTACAGCTATTGCAAAAAAAATCTTGGATGAAATGTCAAGTTGGCGTTACTGATAAAGATTAATATACTCTTGATCCAGCAAGACCATCACTTGCATTGCAGGACCTTATAGACCTTTTGATAATGTGCAGATGGAGAAGTAGTACAGTTAAAACATACTTATACATGAAATGAATACTGTCAGCTGTATTTACTACTAACACTGATCCACTCAATAGGATTTCACTCGAGTTTGACTGCATTTCATGTAGTCCCTGGGAGAACCCTGTTGCTGGTTCTTGTGTGGATGTGTGCATAACAGGAGACGCGTTACTAGGCAACCAATTGAGCAGGTAGGCTCGTCCAGCGCTGAGCTGATCGGGAGGTCCGGATTGGCTGGGGGGCGTGCCATGCTACACAGACGGTTGCTTTGTTTACATCAAGGAGGAGAGTGTCCTCTCCACAGGAAAACTACTACGGAACCCTTCAACTGCAAGACGACGCCTGTGAAGGCTCTGCCAAGCCAGGACTGTCGTAAAGACCCGGAGTCGCTGGGAGGCCGGGACTTCAGGAGGACAGAAGTAGGTTAGTTTCGGGAGGTTGATCCCAACTAGTAGTGTAGTAGGTTCTCATTTAGTGAGACTAGCGCTCGCCTTGTGTGGCAAACTTTTATTTTTAGCTCTTATGTTTTGTTTATTAAATCTGACACTAGGGCTACCATTGCTGGTTCCGTAGTGACAGCACCTTTGTGTTGAATAAATCTGCACAGTTAACACCCAGTGTTCTGTGTCTGACTTATTATTATTCAGTGACGACCCACAATGGGGAAAAAAGCAATTTGGTAGGTGATACAGAGTGCAGGTCTGTAAATCATTCAATATGTGACCTTTGGTGAAAGTACCTATAACAACATACTTTCATAATCACATAAACGCCTGTTATGTATTTCAGTTTTGTATAAATAGAGGTGCTTTTAAGGGGAATTTACAATCAGACATGTATAATAGTATAACACTTGTTCTTGCTAAATGGGTTGCCCTCCCCTTGGGTAATTGTGTAAAAGCTATTGGCTGGTTATACTAAAAATAGAAAGTCTCAAAGGACCCTCTAGTATAGAGGTCCTTAACATTAGGAGGTTGCTTAGCAACCTTAAGCCATTACATTTCCAGGCTATGTGATAGCAGAGTATACATATGACATTCTATTAGCCTGTGATGAAAATGCTGTGCAAATCATTTATTTTAAAAGGGGGGGTGGGGTTGTGATGGAGCAAGTCATGTATTGAAATAGATTAGTGTGCTGTTTTTTTTCATTTCTACTTTAGTTTTAAATCAGACAAATGCCCCAAATTACTTCAAAGCACCACAAGTGGATGCTGTAATTAACTACATTAAATTTGTACCAGGTTAGGAAATTAGTTTTAACAGATTTCAATGCTTTACAGTTTCAGGATGATATCCCTACTAGGAATAGCTTACCATTACATTGATTATATTCTTCATTATATATAGCTTGTAATTGTGCAATTCATCCCATTTACTAAAAATTTATTAAAAAATTGTTATGTTTTGTTGTTTGAAAAAAAAAGTGCTTGCAAATTATAAAGTACAGAAAATATTGCACTAGTGTACTGAAACTAGTTATGTAAGGAGTTATGTAAGTAAGAGGCAGTGCAAATAATTGCGGATGCAAAATTCAAATTGCATTGCGGCCAGGCAATTATTTTGCACTGCGTCCTATAAGCTTCAGAGTAATGCAAATTACTCAACACACACAAATAATGATCTGCATCATTCTTTTTAGCGGCCGCACTTGCAGAGTTAAGAGTACAAAGAGCAGTAGTTGTGTATGAGCACAACAATACAAACCAAAAAAAAAAATGTCAGAGGAAGGGCAGCAAAGTCCTCTTGGTGCACAGAAAAGAAAAGAAAAGTTTTCTGAGAAGGTGCTGAGAGTCCTTACAGCTGAGGTCACTCAGCATGAAACAGAGTTGTTTGGAAAAGCCTGAGGCAACATCAGTTATGCTTGTATCCCTAGGAAATGATATGTATTGGCCTGCCCTTTTCAGCATGACATCCAGAAATGTGCCTAGCACTCTGGAAAAGGTGGATTGGACTACCCCGCAAGACATTCCAACTGTGTTCTGAAAGGAACCAGAGGCTAAGTAGTGCAGAGAACACAACACTTTCACATCTGCAAGGATAGCGGTCCCTAGATTGATGCTAGGGTCTAGCTCATCCCTCAATTCAATTAAGTCTAGGATGACCTGCGGAGTGAGACGATAACACTTTAGCACTGTATCCTCCGGCATCCCAAACAAAGTGACCCTGGGATTGAATATGCAGGTCTTCTTCGTCTTGCTCTTCTCCTCCGTGAAAGTGATTTACAGTATAATCGTAAATCTCAAAAAACTACTCACTTCTAAATCTTTTGTAGTCATTTTTGTATTACTTTAGTATAAATACATGTTAATTTGGATTCATATGTTGTTTTTTTCTGACTTTATGTGAACGAAAAGACACAAATTCGCCCGTTTTCTCATTGAAAATAGGTAAATTTCAAAATATCACTGTCCTAGTCACAAAAGCAAAGTTTGTGGGGAATAATAGCCATTTTCTATACTTTTGAGGCATAAGCAATTAGGAAATAACATTTACTACCCAGGAACCAAAAAAAATAAATAATTTGTTACACAGTGTAATAAAACATTGTGTTTTTACAAACTAAGCAATACATTTTAAGGTCCTCTGCTATTCCTAATCTACATTCATGATTTAGATTCTGGTATATTAAGCAAACTTGTTAAATTTGCAGACGACACAAAAATAGGAGGAGTGGCAAACACTGTTGCAGCAGCAAAGGTCATTCAAAATGATCTAGACAGCATTCAGAACTGGGCAGACACATGGCAAATGACATTTTATAGAGAAAAGTGTAAAGTACTGCACGCAGGCAATAAAAATGTGCATTATAAATATCATATGTGAGATACTGAAATTGAAGAAGGGAACTATGAAAAAGACCTAGGAGTTTATGTTGACTCAGAAATGTCTTCATCTAGACAATGTGGGGAAGCTATAAAAAAGGCCAACAAGATGCTTGGATATATTGTGAGAAGTGTTGAATTTAAATCAAGGGAAGTAATGTTAAAACTTTACAATGCATTAGTAAGACCTCACCTAGAATATTGTGTTCAGTTCTGGTCACCTCATTACAAAAAGGATATTGCTGCTCTAGAAAGAGTGCAAAGAAGAACAACCAGAATTATCCCGTTTTAAAAGGCATGTCGTATGCAGACAGGCTAAAATAATTGAATCGATTCAGTCTTGAACAAAGAAGACTACGCGGCGATCTGATTCAAACATTCAAAATCCTAAAAGGTATAGACAGTGTCGACCCAGGGGACTTTTTTGACCTGAAAAAAGAAACAAGGACCAGGGGTCACAAATGGAGATTAGATAAAGGGGCATTCAGAACAGAAAATAGGAGGCACTTTTTTACACAGAGAATTGTGAGGGTCTGGAACCAACTCCCCAGTAATGTTGTTGAAGCTGACACCCTGGGATCCTTCAAGAAGCTGCTTGATGAGATTCTGGGATCAATAAGCTACTAACAACCAAACGAGCAAGATGGGCTGAATGGCCTCCTATTGTTTGTAAACTTTCTTATGTTCTTATGTTCTTAATAATACAACACAAATTCATTCAAGATTTGTCTACAAAATCATACAAATACAACTGCAAGATTTGTCTATTTTTTTCATAAATTAATCCATAGCAATGGAATACTAGTTAATGGCATTTGATGCAAGCAAGTCAACACAACAGTGCTTGAAAAAACATCATATTGCCTCAGATTGCCCTCATATCAATAACCAGTTCAATAATACTGTTTGAGGCTGAATGAGGTGTTAAATTATAGATGTGAAACCATTTACATTTATAGCCCTCTCACAGAGATTTTTTAAACTTGCTGTTAAAAACTAATATATCATATGTGACCATTATTACAAATTGATACCACATTTCTATGCTGTCTATTAAGATCCCAAGTCATGAGGTGTGAATTACAGCCTTGGCACTTATGTTAGTACCAAGGCATACAGTATGATGTCTATCGTATATGCCAGTCAGCGAAATGAAAGTGCTTACTTATTAAGAATGGTGTTTTAGTAGTTTATCAAATACCGTACATGCAAACCATTCAAAGCCCCCTTTAAAAAAAGTTAATAATTACTCACAATGGGGGACCAACATATTACAGATAACAAGAAACAAAACATCAGTGAAATTAATTAACATAATAAACTACTTTTTTTGTAAAAGAAAAAATCTGTTAAAATGTCGGGTTCTTTTGTGACTTCAAATTAAAAATGTTTTTCATATTTTATTTTTATTTTAATCTTTTTAAGGCGGAAGCTTAAAAGATTAAGTTGTTTTCCTTCAGAACTAAAACAACAAAGTAACAGTTTTTAAATTGTATTTTGTAACATCTAGTCTGATTATCATTCCTTCTCTAAAGGGAGGTCTGTCATATTTTGAGAAAAATATCAAGAACATTTAAGCAAATGGTGGTGTAACTGCAGCAGAGATGCATCTTCATTAAAAATATCTGTTGTGCATTGTTTTTTCCTGTCCCATATAAGCATGGTATAATCAATGTATGGTGTCTGATGAATGCATCATGTAACAAAAATGCCGCAAACACAAGAACAGGTCCTTCATATAATAGGTATACTATGCAGAACATAAACCACGAGGGGAAAATATCAGCTTAGCTTTTTAACTTTGTTTAATAAGGAAGCAGCTGAAATAGATGGCAGTTGGTTGTTTTACCACATCTCTACTGCTGGGTTTATATTTGTGTTAGTCTATGTGTGTTGTGTGGCACATTGGTTATTTTACCCTGAATTATTAAAGGTGTTCTTCAATCACTTATTGACATTGCTCTTACTGATGCTTCATCCCTGGGGTCTCACTAGCCTATGGTTAAAATCTAATTTTCTGCAGTATTTTTCAGACTGTTGGCTCCATAATTGTCTCTTATCTCTATCTAGGCCATCTTAGTTTTTCATTACAGTTACAGCTCCGGGAAGTGGCCAGTCTGTCTCTGTATGTATATTGGAAGCATTTACAGTTTCTTCTAGGGGTATGTAACAGGGGAGATCTGTATGTATGGTGCTGCAGGAAGAGGGCAGCAGCCTCGTAAGATCCGCCTGTCGGTCATGGCGATGACACAGAGAGGTGGGGAAGAGGGTGTGTTGGATTTCCCTCTCTCTGAGTGGCTGAGAGGCGGGCCTCGGGGGATTGCTGAACCTTTAAATAACCCTGTGTTGTTCCCTCAGATCTGCCCCTCTAAGACGAGAAAAGAGCCAGCGGAAGCGCTGCTGCCGGACCAAGCACAGCTGGAGAGGAACAAAACAAAACAAAATAAAAAGAAAGAAAAATGATTTTTTTTTAGTAGCGGGGAAAAGACTTGGGCAGAACCCCGGAGAGTATCCACATAGCAAGAGAATAAGTGAGCGTAGGACGGAGACCCGGGCCGTGCAGATAGCGACGGTCGGGGTAAAACTGCAGAGTGCAGCACCTTTATTTTGTAGTTTTTTATTTTCCCTTTTTCTTTTACCTTTCGTCATTCATTATTATTATTTTCAGAGCACCTGTGAGTGCATCCGCATTTGAACAAAACGGCACGGTGGCCAAAATAAACAGAATAATTAAACAAGTATCGCACTGGTGTAAACCAGAACAAGTAGCAATTGTTTTCAGTTATTTATCTCACTGTCTCTCCTTTCTCCAAAACTCTCTCCAACCAACCATGATGAGCGGCTGATCCACTCTTTATGTATACGTGACCATCTCTAAATTGGTAATCACTTAATTAATTTAGCGATGGCCACATTACGCATGCGCTTAGCAGAATAGAGAATTTTAACCCCATCCATGCTGCAAAACAACAATAACAAAACATCAGGTTTATAAAACACACACAAAACAGTACATTCAAATAATAATAATACTACAAAAATACAAATAAACACAGGGGTGGGGTGTACCCTGTCACAAGATATTAATAATGGTCACGGTTACTGTAAAAATTGAACCAACAAAGAATGATTTGTATTTTAAAATAATAAAAAAATAGTACATTTCCCTTCCCTGGACTAGAACCAATCACTATGTTTACATGGTATGAAGTAATCGGATTTCTCTGTAGTCAGATTCCACGGAATCGGATTTCGCAGTCGGAATACAGAGTTTACATGGCAATTGGGTAAGCCAATGGTATACATGGTGATGATGGAATCGGATTTGCCTACTTATAAATTGCCGAATTTAGAGATATGTCATCTTGTTGTTATATTTGTTTATATACATAAAATCATTCATTTTCTTACCTGATAGGGGTTAAATGCTACCGATGATGTTTTTAGAAACAGCAGATGCAGAGCCACCAGTCAAGCCACCACAGATAAGCCTTTGAAGCTACAGCTTTTCTCTTCTCTTTATTTCACATCTTCTTTCCAGTCAGGCTGCAGATTGATTACACATTTTTCCTAATGTGCATTTCAACATTGATGATGTTGATGCAATTAAACATTAATTTGAACCTTGGAATGCTCATGCTTTTCCGTTGTCAGTGTTTAGCTCTAGAGCAGGGGTGTCAAACTCAGCTCCTGGAGGGCCGCAGTGTCTTCTGGCTTTCGTTCCACCCGAGCTCTCGATTACTTAATTGGTCTAATTATTTGATTAACGACAGATTTAACACTTCTCTTCAGGCCTCAGAATGTTTCACAGGTAGTGTACCTTGAATCAAGTGCATTTTTAAAACCATCAACTGTAAAAGACCTTGAAAAATATTAAATATGTCAAATTGAACAAATAATTAGATCAATTATGTTAATTGAGAGCTTAAGTTGGAATGAAAACCAGAAGACCCTGTGGCCCTCGAGGACTGGAGTTTTACACCCCTGCTCTAGAGCAAGACAGACAGGGCCATACTGATGATTACACCCCAATTTTTGTTACGTACAGCTGTTGCTTTCAGTAAGCCCAGTCGTACTGTATGGGTCAAAGAAAGAGGTAGGGATTGGTGGTACATAACTGTACTTACGAAATTTACAGATACAGGTCAGAGAGAGAATTTCTGTATGACACAAGTGTAATTTGAAAAGCTCTATGAAATGGTAAAGCCATTTATGAGCCCAAATGATATACACCTGTGCGTCAGAGACCCAATCCCATTTAATTCATCGAGACATTTTATTAAAAAAAGTTTCCTCGTCACTGCAGTAGTAAACTGCTTCCTTCTGACAAGGCATCATGCTCATCAACCCAAACACACACAACCACTCATGCGCAGGACTGCTCTCTGATTATAATATTGTAATCCGATCACAGCGTTTACAAAGCAGCGAGATCGGATTTGAAAAGGATTTGAATCGGTTTACCCACGTCCGTAAATCCGATTACCTGGAATGGGATTACGGAGAGAAATCAGTTCCCAAATCTGATTGCAGAGTTTACATGGCAGGATTTCCGAATCTGATTACTCTGTAATCGGATTTGAACAGGATTTGAAGTGCCATGTAAACACACTGACTGTCTCCTATAAACCCATTTGAACTGAAGCTTTCTAATCAAAATAAAATTTGAAAATCAACATGGATTTTGAACTACTCTGCTCCAACCTATTGAGGAATGTTAAAATAAGTGTATATTAGGACCTTGCATCAAGCACTCGTCAACACATCCATTTAAATTATGCATAAGAATTGGTGTCAATAGTGATGATACCATATTTACATGGAAAATTCCTAGCATAATGTTGGATATTTGAATATTACCATTCAAATGACTCTAAGGTCTTATTTCAATACACATTTGGGGTATTTATGATGCTAATTATACAAAATCTCTGAATATCTCAATTGTTTGTTTTTAGTTTTTAAAACCTCCATTTTGATATGCATGCTTCCCCCCTGCTGCGTGACTTATTATTATACTATTAATAGCTTGTGGAAGCAGTATTGTAGAATGTTAATACAATATTCATCGTGTATTGAGTACGAATGAGCATGGCATGCAACTCTTTGAATTTAATATATGGCTTTAGCTATTATTTAGAATGAGCCTGTGCAGTTTATGTCTTTAAACTTTTTCATATAATCCTGTGATGTCAATTGCAGGTGAGCAAGTATTATTGCATTTCTTGAAAAGGATTTGGAGCTTTATCATCACTTATTCATGTTACAGGGCCAATGCAAATACACTACTCTAAAAAAATCAATGAAACAACATTTCAAACAAGAATCACATTTCACTATTGCAAGGGAGCACTCTTTACACACTGAAATGAACTGATAAATAAATGTTATTATCTGCATAAGATCAATGACATGCATCTGAACACAAGACCCATTGAAATCAAAATGCCTATAGGCTGGTCTCGGGAGATCAATTTTTCAGAAAGAATAAAATTGGTCCAAATGAATGCATTTGGTTTTGATTCAATCTCTACATTGATGGGGAATGCTAATTAATCAGCCGGCAGAAGGTATCTTGGGGGATCCTGCCCCATTCTTAAGTCAATGCATCACCACACTCTGATGTCACATGAAGGGTTACAATACTAATGAACATAATGTCTTAGAAGGTCACCAAGGTGTTCTTTGACATTAAGGTCTGGAATTCTTCCTGGTCAGCCCATACCTTATTATTATTATTATTATTATTATTATTATTATTATTATTATTATTATTATTATTAGTAGTAGTAGTAGTAGTAGTAGTAGTAGTAGTAGTCGTAGTTGTAGTAGTCGTAGTAGTAGTATTAGTATTCATTTATTTATTTATTTATTTATTTATTTGGCAGACACCTTTATCTATAAGTCATCTGCTCAAGATAATCTGTGACATTCCTGGCAGTATGAAAACTGACTTTATCTTGCATCAGAACAAACTCAGGGCCAAATTCACCAGCAAATGTTCTTATTACAGGGTTCAAGACTGTGTCTGTGTACTTGTAAGCTGTAAATCGGCCCCTTGGAACCACAATACAATCCCTGCAACCTCATATGTGAGTCCCCTCCAAAACAGTCTTAGTCAACAATGTTGCATTGAGGAAATTGTTCTTCTCCGTATCTTCCTCCTCCATGTTGATACATTTTTTACTGTAACATTCTAAATGACTTCTGCCCCAAGTGAGAACATCCCATCTCCGTTCATCAAGTTATGACTGTAAAGATGTAAACTTTTGTGTAGCACTGCATACCAATTCATCGAGCCTGTAGGGATTCTTAAACTTCCTTCTCTTAACTTTGTTGGACTCCTTATAACTAGTGTACAAAAAAACTCCCCAGAACAGAAAAGAATAGTTCAGAGCTGCTGCTTGTGTTGGACTCATGAATAATTCAGACAAGCAGCATTGCAGTAGTGGGGAAAAAATAATAGGGTGAGGTGGCTCTTTCTGTGTGCACACCAGGGGGTTCCAGTCTGGTGCTCATTGATCAGAGCATGTTCTCTCTGCACTGAGTATTCATAATTAGCCTGCAAATATTTCCTTGTTTTAATGCAAAGTGGTGTTAATTATAATCTTTCACTCCTGTAAAGTTTGTGGAGCTGGGCTATATTTTTCCAATCAGTTAAATGTACTTGTATATCAATTGTACTGAATATATTTAAATATTTCTACATCTACCAGTTATTATTCTCTGTTATATCCATGTGTATGTAGTGTTTTCTGCAGTATCTGCAGCATCAGCTTTATACAGCTCTCCCCGTCACTATCTGCAGTATCTTAATTACATACAAGCTTACCTTTATAACTACCTATCAGCTCATCGATCCAGTATCCAGCCTGTGTTTGAAAGCTACATTGTCCCACAAGTTCAATTTTACAACAAAATATATTTTACTACTTGCTCACTTCATGGCATAATTGATTTTGTCAATGACAAAAGCATATAAATGTGTTTGCACAGCTGTAAGCTTTGGACACGTCATCAGCTTAATTTTCTTTTTCTTAGCTTTTTTTCGTATTATTGTCCCTTAATGGGGATGGGACCATTTAGTGAATATTGTGCTTAAAATTGTTAACTATTTCATATTTTGTCCAAACCTTAATTCAGGCTGCATTTGTCAAAGGGTAGGGTGCATATAGATATCATCACCAGAACAGGTGTCCAATGCATCACTTTGGGCTTTTAGTTATAAGAAAATGGTTTATACTTTCACCTGATTTGTATCAGTTTTGTGATTTTCAATTTTCAAAATATTTAAGAGACTCCCCTAAAATGCATATCATTTGCACCAAACGTATGCATGTGATTTATGACATTTTAATGTTTGATCTAGAATAACTGTTTATGAAAGAAGTAAGGATTTAGGCATCAAGTAAAAACTTAAATAACACTTAAAAGACTGTTACTCCATTCTTTTTTGTTTTTGGCTTTTGGGGTTTGCAAGCTCTAAACCTTGTAAACTACTTGCACATAAAGTATTAGTTTTATAACACAGAAAAAAACAAATGAAGTTTCATATTCATGTTGCATTTGTTACTGGTCAATAGATGCTGGCATTGTACTAATTGCAATAATGCAGCACCACAATGATTTGCACCTGAACTAAGCATTTTGATCGTCACTGAAAAATAGCACTCCAACTCTTATCAAATCAAGCCGCATACAAAGGATCTTAATTATTATTCGTTAATTACATTGCTATGAAATTTATGTGCGCATTTTTATTGGTCCCTCATCAAAGAAATGTCTAATTGCCTCAATATAAGAATAGATGCATCACATGTTAAACTTCTTTCAAACTGCAGTTCAAAGTAACATAAAAAACAGCATTCCTCTTTTAAAGCCTAATCAAATAAACTTGAAACATATGTATCTGTTCTGCTGTGGCAAATCTGTAAATACACTGTACAAAGTTTTAGCATTTCAAAGGGTGCATACATGCATGCGAGTATAGTATAGTTTAACTAGTGCTTTCGAAATCAATAGCAAAACTTACAGCCTTTGATTTTGCTATTTGTAATTTTGTCATTGTGGTGTGGGTTTTTTTTCATATTTTCATGTTACTTTTTAATATACAATCTAATACATTTCAGTTAATCTACCTGCATGCAATCATATTAAAGTATATCACAATGTTTCACAAATGTCACAGTCAATAGATACATTTTGAACTCTGATGTGCTCCTGGTATTGGAACAAGAGAAACGTGGTCACAGTAAAAGGATTCAATAACTTTGGGTAACTCATATATTCAGTAAATACATATAGGTACATTATATTGATATAATTTAGTTAAAACCCATATCCTAAAATAAGAGGACACTCTATTCCATATTTCAGTAAATTCTGAGTCCTTATCTAAAAAAACATAGCTTACTCTTTCCAAGCTAACATCCAGTAGAGTTCTTCCAAAGTTCTAAAACTGGGGGTTCAGTCAGGGGCGCCGAACTTTGTTTAAAAGTGGGGGTGTGTGACAGAAATACAATGATTATTGGTTATAAATCTCCCTCCTGACCTATGAGGGCGCTAAGCAGCGAGAACAGTTACTTGGATGGACTGGCCTGACAGTTCCTTCCCAGGGTTCAAGGGAAGCCAGCCAGCTAGGAAGGGGGCGAGACTCAGTTGCAATAATGCATTGACCTGGAAGGGAAACGACGTGACAGCCGCAGATTGGAGAGGCAGTTGCACTTGTTTACCAAGGGGTCATGTGTGATGACATAAAAGGAGATGGAGAATCGCAATTTGTTCCTTCGCATTGGTTTATTGTGAGTAGAACTGAGAAGGACTGTAATAACCTAACCAGAAACAAAATCATGAGTTGTGTTTTGTTTGTTTGTAATTGTCTCGTCTTGTCTTGTACGTTACTAGACAGCTAACACAATTCCGGAGCTGTCGCCAAGGGCAAGCACTAAACAGGACAACACTTCGCCATTGTCACAAATATAAACTTGTATCCCCCACCACGAGCACTACAGCACGCACCCAGGACTGGTGACCATGTTTGTATTATTGTGGGGCGGATATTGTTTATTTGGGTCTTTTCTCGTGTTATTTACCCTGTGTTGTACACATTGGTGTGTATTGTCGGGGAATTATTGTTTGGTCGCCAGACCTGAAAACTCCAATAAAAATATTTTCCAAACCGGATTACAATTATCTCCGTCTGCTTCTTTCACGCACTGCATCACTCCTGCACCTGTTGCCACTCAGCCACATTCACAGGGGGCAAAGGTAAAGAACTGGCGAGCGTAGCGATGCCAACGAAGAAGCTCTGGCAAACCTAATTTTTGCTGTTCAATCTTTTCAAGTTATGGCTTTTGTAATAGTAAACCCACAAAATTGGACAGGTGTTAACATAAAATATAGAATATTTACTAACTGAGCATTTATTAAGTACAAACACAAGTAGCACCAAATGGTATGGTACTTTGTATTAATATTACTTTGTTTTAGTCCATATATTGTTTAAAATATTACTGTGTATTAATTAATGAATTGCTTCAAAAAAGCTTCATCACATACATCTTTAGAAATGTAACGAGTGGGTTTGTCAGCGCCCTCTATGCTTAAGATCTGGAGAAAGTCTTGATCCTCAGATGTGGACTAAACCTGTGGATCAGCTGATTCCCAACTCTAAGGTTTGTTGCAATTGTAACTAATTGAATCTGCAGCTGGGGATGATCCTCAAGACATTACCGTACTAGCTGTCCCAAAGGTAGTACGATTGGTGCGGACTAACTCTGAATGTTCATTGCAATTGGACCCAGTGGATCTTAATTTGGCAATGCAATATTGTACTTGATATTATTCCAGGATGATGTAATTATTGGAGTTCCTAACTCTATCTACCACTTTGACTTTAATATTACTGTATTACAAATTCTCAATGGGTTTAATAAAAACATCTCCAATTTAGGTTAGATTTTTTTGATGTGGTTGTTTCTCCAATTGGAATATTGCTGCTAACTTTTAGACATCTCAAGAAGGGAACACATTTTCTTCAAACAAATCGCCCACCTTGTGCATTAATCCAAGTGAGGTTAAATAAAGTTTATTAGAGGTTTATTTATATACAACATGTTTGGGTTATTCCAGAGCCCTGAACTGAAATAAATTATTTTAAAGTCCTTTAAAAGAACAGCTGATCTCTTGAAAATGTTGTGTGCAAATGTAAAGATAAAGTTATTCTTCAGAGTGGGTGGGTGGGGGGGGGGGCATGTAACAATAAGTCTTTTAAACTATAGGGGGAGGCAATATTTTCAGCAATTTTAACCCAAGTTGGGGGATTGCTTGATTTTACAAACCAATCTCTAAGAGGCCTAAATTGATAAGATAAATAATACCAGTAGGGATTGGGACTATTCATACCTCCACTATTATGACTGTTATATAGTTTACTGATTTTCAGCCTTGCTTTCTTATATCCCCATATACATTTACCGAAAAGTACATTAACATGTTTAAAATAGGAGAATGGAATATGAAGTGGAAGCATGGCCAATGTGTGTGCCACCATCGGCATAACGGCCATTTTAATGGTTTCTATTCTTCCTCATAAGGATAGTGGTAATTTATATGACATTACTAATTGAAATCCTATCAATTAGTAATGTCATATTAAATTTTGTGAAATTGTAATCCCCAAGTATTTAATAACTTGTGGAGGCCATCTGAAGCGATAGTTTTGATACTCAGTACTAAAACAATTTTTAGACAGGGGGATAGTTTCTGATTTTAACCAATTTACTTTATATCCTGAAACATCACTGTATTGGTTTATTATATCCATGAGGCATGGAAGGGAGGAACTGGGGTTCTTACAAGTAACTCAGATGTCATCTGCATATACTGTAGCATTACTTTACTTTTCACATCTCTATGACCAATTCCCTGGATACCTTCAGTTTGCCAAATGAATTCTGCTAACGGTTTGATTGCTAAATTAAATAAAAGAGGTGAAATGGTACAACCCTGTCTAGCTCCTCTGTATAGATTAAATGGACTGGAGAGAAAACTCCCAGTATGAACTGCTGCAGATGGGCATGAACTTAGCGTATTTATCCAGCTCTCACACAAAATGATCTCCAAAACCCATACTTAGTAAAGTATTATACAGAAATGTCCATTCTATTCAATCAAATGCTTTTTTCTGCATCAATAGATACAGTCATAGCAGAGTCAGGGTTATCCCAGTTCAGTATTTGAAAAGTCATTCATTGTCTAACGCTATCTGATGAAAATCTACCATTGATAAAGCCCTTCTGGTCGTAATGAATCATTTTATGAATAATTTAATGAATAATTTCATCAAATGCAGTTAAAGCAGTTAAAGTTTTTGATAGTATTTTGCAATCCGTTTGGATAAGTGAGACTGGGCGATAGCTGCTACACTGTGAAGGGTCTTTATCTTGTTTTAGAATAAGACTTATATATGCTAGTTCCATAGATTTAGGCAGTTCCTCATTTAAAAAGGCATAGTTGAAAACATCTAGAAGAAACAGGGTTAATATATCCTTATGAGACTTAAAAAACTGTAAATGAACTCACCCACTCGGGTTCGTTGCCCCTTTAAAAATACGACCCAAGACACAAGAAATTGAGTTTTTTTTCAGCGCGGTTGCGCTATTTTTTTAATAAACACACAAGTAAAACAAAGCACACAAAATAAACACCTAGCTCTTCTGAGCACTAACTACACACACAGGAACCTAACTACCACAGGACGGCTAAGCCGTTTCCCTGTTCCACAAAACTTAACCACACAGGTTTGCACTATACCTTTTTCCTCGGGACTGCCAGGAAGCAGAGCACTCCTTTCTGCCTCCTTCTCCTTAGCAGCCCTGTGCAGACAAGCTGCACGTCTTAAATACCCTGCACCTGGTTTTAATTTGCAATTGTACCCAGGTGCGGGTGATAATTAATCAATAAACAAATTAACAAAACAATAAAACAATTAAACAAAATGTGCATTTCTTTCGCAGGGAGGTTTTAACCCCTCACAATCCTCTATCTCACAAAACTTAGAACTAAAACCATCTTCTCCTGGCACTTTGTTACTGGGTAAAGAGTTAATGGCTTCTGTGACAGGGTGACTGATGGTCTGACGTCAGGCAGCAGCAGGAAGGGAAAAAATACTGACACCACCAGGCAAGTACTGCAGTTTAAAGTGGCGTTTGCCGTTTTATTCAGCCAAAATAAATAAAATATTTTAACAAAAAGAACACGTGCTCACAGAGCAAAATAAAAGGGTAAACAAAACCAATCACAAACACAAAATAAAACACAGGTCAGGCTGAGCTATAGCCTTCACTGATCCTGTTATCTTTTTAAACTCTCCGTTCTCTCCACTCTCGCTCTCTCCGCTCCTAACACCCACCCCGAGCTGGAGAGCTGCAGGCTTTTTATATTCAGGTGACCATCTCCCGATTAGCAACAAAATTAATCACTTAATTAATTCGGGAGATGGCCACCTCGCCCTGTTACAGCTTCTTTTACTTTTGTGGATGTAATCTGAGAATCTAGTTTTTGTTTTTTTATCTTCTGGTTCAAACTGTTTTACATTAATTTTTTCCAAGAAACTTTTTATTTGTTCATCGTCAATAGATTAATTGGAGGAATATCATTTTTTTATAATAAGAGGTAAAGACATTGCTAATGATTTCAGGGTTGGTAGTCTCTTCTGTTTCTGTTCTAATTGCAGGAGTTATATGGGATTCATTAATTTTCTTAAGTGTACATGCCAAGACCTTACCTGACTTTTCACCATGTTCATGGTATTTCCTTCTAATTCTATTCATTTTGAATACTTGTTTGTCAGATAGAAGTTTATTTAGATGATATTTGAGTTTATTTAAGTATAATGTTTTTCTGCTATTTTTATTTGATCTTCTAAAGTTTTAATTATAGCCATGTGCACTTTTTTCTTTGCAGAAGTATATGCTATCATTCTACCCTATTTGGATTAACCTCAGCATTGTTATTTATTTTTGTATATTCTTCAATTTCTTTCATCATATAGGATTTAAAGTCATTATCTTTGGTGAGTGAATTATTAACCCGCTATCTAGCAAGTTTTTTTTTTTATATATATATAAGCAGATTAAATAAAAAGTGCAACAGTAATAGGGGTGTGATACAAAATATATATGGTCTCAATAGTAGCATTAGAAACATCTTTAATTAATGATTTAGAAATTTAAAAAATAATCAATTCTATAAAAGGTTTTATGTACAGCAGAGAAATATGTAAAATCTCTGCCTGTTGGATTTTTTTATCTCCAATGCCAAGCTCTTCAGTGCCAGAGTGGATTTAGTAAAACTTTTTTATTTTTTATTTTTTTATGTTCTGTCAAGATAATTATCCATAATGGCATTACAGTCTCCACCAATAACTAGTGGAAAATTGTTCTGTTTAGATAATTCATTAATTAACACAAAAAAATCAGACTGACTGGAATTTGAGGCATACACACTGGCCAAGACAGACTCACTTCCTCCAATTTTAATTTGAATGGCCCGCTATATCTTGAATTGTATCCAATAAATCAAAACTTTTATTAATTAATATTAGAACCCCTCTAGCTTTAGATGTATACAATGAATGATAAGCATGACCCCACCCAACTCCTCTTGAGTTTATGAATCTTATTTTCTGTAAGATGTGACTCTTGAATAAGGGCTATATCATAGTGGTTCCTAGATAATGAAGTTAATATTTTATCCCTTTTGACAGGATTCTTAAACCCTTTAACACACCCGTAATTGGGATGGAACAACATGGCAGATTAATAAATATCAGAAATAAAATATATGCAATATTACTGTTTTCTATATATTTGACCAATATGAAAAAAGGCAAAGACTTCATTAAATCCAGATTCTTCAGAGAAGATCTGTGTTCCATCTCTGGCACTGCTCTACCTTTAATATAGGTCTCTTTAATGTCAGACTGCAGTCAGATTCTGAAAACACAACAGAATCAGCTAGCTGCTTACTCATGGTTCTCTGTCTCTTTGTAGCATGCACATCTACAGCTACACTACAGTGCTCATTCCAGAAATCTTCATCTTGACAGAGATTTTTAATGTATCTACTGATGCATTTATCACCTCACCAGCACAGCACAGATTAACAGATTGTGACTGAAGAACAGCATTGCCTGGCTTTAAAATACCAAGAATATGTACTAGGAACTTTCTAAGAACAAAGAAGCTCTGTCTCTTCAGCTGAGAAAAAAGTCTGGATGCTTCTGGTGGGGGTGGAGGGAGTAGCAGCTCCTGTTCTGCTCCCTCTGGTGGAGGTGGAGGGAGTGGCAGTTCCTGCGCTACTCCCTCTGAGGGTGAAGACCAATGCAGCCGGGTGCCCGCACCTGGCAATGCCAACAGAGACAACAAGATGTCCTTTCCGAGCAATAGCGTCGGGAACAGCAGTCCTTTCCAGACTTCGGCAGCGAGGACAACAAGACATCTCCACCTAGTTGGCATTGGCAGCTGGGACAGCGAGACGTCCTGCCCTGGCATCGGTGGTGGGAACCTCGTGACGCCCTTCCCAGGCAACAGCGACGGGCACCTCAAGATGTCTTTCCCAGGCGATGACAGCTGGACCTTCCAGACATCTTCCCCAGGCAACGGCAGTGTAACCTTCAGAACGTCTCTCCCAGGCGATGACAGGCCCAACAGTCGGTCTCCTCCTGGTGGTGAAGACAAGAATAACTGGCAGTCTCCACCGGGAAGTGGAGACCGGGACAGTAAGCAGTCTTCACCTGCCGGTGGCCATTGGCACGGCAGGCAGTCTTCACCTGCCAGTGGACACAGGCATGGCAGGCAATTTTCACCTGCCGGTGGACACAGGCATGGCAGGCAGTCTTCACCTGCCAGTGGTGACAGCCGCGGCAGGCAGTCTTCACTGCGACAAACACAGCAGACAGCTTTTCCACAATGCTGGAGACAGCTGGGCTTCTCCCTCGGGCACTGGAGACTGGGGTGGTTCCTTCTTCAGCACTGGATGCTCGAGCTTTCCCCTCCTGGGCAGTACATGCTCGAGCTTCCCCCTTCTAGGCACTGGTCACACAGGCACCTTCCCTCTAGGTTCTGGACACACAGACATTTTCCCTCTGGGCACTGAACACCCTGGCACCTTCTTTGGGTGTGGCGACTGCTCCTCCCTGTCTTCTGAGAGTGAGCAGTCAACACCCCATGTCCATAGTGCCGGCACAGGAGGCACCATCCCCCTTGAAGCTCCCACTCTAGGACAAATGCGTCCAAATCATCTGCCCATAGAGCCTGGATCGCAATCTCATCCAGCTGGAAGAGTTGAGACAGCCCGCTCGTGGGGGCATTCAGACCAGCCGTGTCTGAACTCCTTACAGTGGCCGCACCAGTGGGGGGGGGTGTGACAGGATGGTAGAGGATACTGGCGTTCTCAAGACTCAGAGGCAGAGTATTTTAGAAATGGGGGTTTATTTTTAATAAACCAAAACATAAATAAAACAAAGAAATGTCACACGGCAAAATAAAGGGCACAATGGCCAAAACAAAGATTTAAACACAACAGAAATATCTTAAACTAAATATACAAAACTCACAGTTATGAAAACCAGCAAACACACAGGCCCCAGCTCTTCATTGTTTCTCCTTTGTTCTCCTCCCTCTCCCCCGTGCTGCAGCATGGCCAGCTTTATATTGGCCATCTGGGCCAATTAAACAATTAATAATATAATCCCCCAATTTGGTGATTGGGATCATGTGTTTAATTGGCGGCCATTCCAGCTCTGGTCTGTAGCTCCACTCCAGAGCCAGAATGGTCGCCCATCACGTGACCCCTTCCATTAAAGGGGCAGGACAACTTTGTCCTGCCACAGGGGGGGTGGACCGTCTGGGCACTCCCTCCAATGATGGTCCATTTCCACACACCAGGTGCACCATGGGAAGATGCTGGAGGGGTCTGCTGCTGCTATTGTTGTTGTTGTTGTTGCTGCTGCAATTGCTGCTGTTGCTGTTGGCTGCCTCTCTTTCTCTCTCCAAAAAAAAAAACACTCCCGCGCTACCTCTGTTCCTGGTCTCTTGGAGGTGCTTCTGATCCCACTCAGGACACCAACTTGTAAGGATGTAGTGGACGTGGATGGTAGAAACCAGGAACAAGACACAGGTATGCAGGGTGAAAACTGTTGGCTGGGCAGCGTTTTATTAAATAAACAAAATAAAACAAAATATATCACTTCCAACTACAAAATAAAACTGACACGAGGGTCAAACAAAACAAAGCTACAATACAGAAAATAAACAGAATGAATACCTCAACAAAACAAAGATAGCAGTTGTTTTCTCTGTCTCTGTTCCTTCTCCTAACTCCAACAACCCTAATGAGCCTGGAGCGGGGCTTATATAGCAGGTGGTTGGGAGTTGATTGCACAACTGACAATCAATAAATTCCTAACCACCTGCACCTTAATCATCCCTGGATGGGAATTAACCCCATACAAGCCAAAAACTAATACAACTACATTTTAACTAATAAATAGCTGGTTTCCAAACAGCATAAATACAAAATACAATAATACGGACAATAATAACAATAAATCATAATACAATTAATAATGCAACGCCCAAATACTAACACAAAATATAGGGGGGCGGGCATCCCATCACAATGACTTATAGTTTGGGACGTTATCTAAACACCTACTCCACACAGAACCCTGAGAACAAGCAGTCTATATGTAAAACTGTGATTACATTACAGATAAACTAATGAATCCTGTAACAAAACTGTAATTGTGGCAGGATAGACTGTATATTTGCAATTACAATAAATCACACAAACGATTATAGATGTATGCTATTTGAAAGAAAAAAGTAGATCACCACTAGAAAGCCAATTCTCTGTCAAGATGAAGATTTCTGGAATGAGCACTGTGCATGTGCATACTACAAAGAGACAGAGAACCACGAGTAAGCAGCTATCTGATTCTGTTTTGCTTTCAGAATCTGACTGCAGTCTGACATTAAAGAGACCTATATTAAACACCACTCTGTTTTATAGCCCAGCATTTGCAATCATAGGTCCCCTTCCAAGACCACCCCCAAGTCTTGTGTCAGTGCTCGTGTTGTAACAGGTTTCCCTCACGTGTAACAAACAGGCTGCAAAAACCCACAGACAATATCCTGAAGGAAAACAAACAATAACATCAAAACGCAAAATTTTTTGCAAACCAAAATTTTTACATTCCAAATATCACAGGCAAGATGGGGGAACGTCTGATTTACAAATAAATTATGGGAAAATACAAGTGAGGAAATCGTAATTAATGGTAAGCACTATGTTTGGTATGTTAAACTAAACCCGCTGTTTTGACTATATTTAACACAGAACAGTTTTGTAGCGTGCAACGCTGCAGTAGTTTTATACGCATTTTAATATAATGTAAAAAAGACAGCTGCGGTAGTTCTAGGTATGTATGTACGCCCGGTAGTTCTAGTGTTAATTCTCAAACTGAACGCAGTAGGGATTTAAGGAAATGCATGCACATGGATTAGGGAGTGGTTAATATGTAGAAAATAGCAAGTCCTGATAAGAGGAGAAACCTCAAAATGGAGCGAGGTAACCAGTGGAGTACCACAGGGATCAGGATTAGGTCCTCTGCTATTCCTAATCTACATTAATGACTTAGATTCTGGTATGGTAAGCAAATTTGTTAAATTGCAGGTGACACAAAAATATAAGGAGTGGCAACTTTTTTCAGACAAGAAGCATGTGTTAAAGTGACATAAACAATAGGTAAGAAAAGAACATACTGTATGTCATAACATAAAAAAGTTCAAATCGTTTTAAGTCTTTTAACTCTTGTCTTTTACTGTCCATGTTGATACTAGTTATGTTTGTTTCAGGGGTTCAAACACTGAAGTCTTGTATCTGGCACATAGTTGCTTAGCAACAGCAGGGCTGCCCCTAAATGATCATGAACATCCTGAAAACACAAATCTTCTTTAAGCAGTAACTTTTACAGTATATTTGTCTTAAAGCTACATTTATAAGACGTTTGCTGTTATTGGATTTGCCTGTAGTTTAACTCCTTGTAAAGAAGCAATATTCACTTTTTATTTTCAGTTCTTTAACATTGCCTGTAACTGGGTTGTTATTGTAGTGGCTCAGCAGATTGCAGCAATGTTTGCCTTAGGCCACTGAGTTTCTTAATAACCAGCATTAAAATAACATCACAATAGGGACAGCTGTGGTGGTCCTAGAGCTGCCCGGAGCCACCATTCTGTGTAATAAATGAACACATAAAACCCTCAGCCCCTATCAGAACCTGCTCTTGTCAGTCACTACCTCATACTTCATGTAGAGATCCAAAGAAATGCTAGGCACCGAAAGCACCTAAATGTGAATACTGTAATATAGTAGTGTAATTAACACACAAGTAACCGGTGTGTGTGTAAAGCAAATCGGTCCCTTGTTAGTTTCTTATACCTTGTATTTAAACAGGGTAGGCAATTGGCTGGGGAGCCCACTATCGGCGCATTTAACACAAATGCCTTCAGAGAAAAACAAATAAACATATGCTGTGTATATATATAATATTTTTAAATAATTAAAAATGTAATTCAGGCTTTCTTACTAACCAGTTTATCGCTAGCACCTTTGTGATCGCTGGTTGCCTGTTCTTGTCACTTGATTTGGCTGGAGTGATGTTCAATGATTTGTCCTCAGTCTTTGAAGCATGTTCAAATTTGGACTGTCTAATATTGTTTTTTGAAAACACTGCCCGCAGTTAGCTTAACAATTGGCCTACATGTCTAGAAGAAAACAAAGCACTGCCTGATCTGTGTAAAAGATTTTGGGAGATATGTAGGGTGTAATTTTGGCTCAACTGTTATTCACCCTTGTTGTTTATGACCCACTATAGCATTGTATCAGGGACTAACTACACCTCAATGAAGTTTTTTAGGTAAAAAATCCCCCTTCACACAGCACAAATTCTATGCCAGTATAATACCATCATAACCCTTTCACACAGCCAAAGGGATCCTGTGAGTACAACTTTCAAATCTGTCAGTCAATAGATTGTTTTCATGGCAACGGCAACGGAAACAAATCAAAACAAAATAAATAAATAAACAGAATAACATGGGTAAGCCACTTAAAAAAAGAATGTTATTATATATACATTTCCTATCTTTTAATGGCACTGGAGAACTGTAGTGTACTGTAAACTTCCCTGTGCTCGCTTTGTCCTCTCTATTAATAATATATATGTGGAAAATTGAAATAAAAATATTTAAGTAGGGATGCATTATTAATATTATTTTCATTCAGCCGTCTGATACCAACGTCAGTGTATTAAAAGTTGTAGGCTTGTCGACCATCAAAAAAAAAAGTTCTACCTATTGCATATACTGTCAACAGCTACAAAAAATTGCAGATATATATATATAATTCAACTGCCTGTTGTGTCTGTTGCACTGCATTCTCAAGAAGTCCCCACATTAACTGGATTTGCCCAGGGTCTGTGCCCCCAAATTCTACTGCACAGTTTAAAGTGTAGCATCTGTTTAGTAGCTGCCACTCCTAGAATTGTAAAGTTAGAAATTCCTTAACTTCTTCTGGTCTCCAATTACTACCTCGTTCTTGATCAGCCATTGTTTTTGAAAAAAATTAAAACGTGTAACACCGACTACAAATATAAATATGATGACGGTATAATTCACAGACTAAAATGCTGCATCGGTGCCAGTTCTGAGGGGTAAATGAAACTCAGGTTGTACATGCATGCAAGGTAGATGTTAACAAACCAGAGTAGAATTCCATTATCTTAGCTTTAAATAGTAGTGTTATAACTACTGTTGATGATGTACTGCTTAACTTACATGGAGCTACCTTTGCAGATTCAGTCAGGACAATCTTGCATTAAATAACCACCTTTATTATAATACAAAATCTTACAGATTTCCAAAAACATTCAACCATCATCCTTTGGGGGAGGCTGAGAGATTCACAAAGGAATGAGAGGCTGAGAGATTCACGGGGAATCCACGTTTGCTAAAAATTGGTGTGCTGTGTTTCCCGGTGAACAAAAACCAGTTGTCAAAAACAAAAATAAAAATATATGTAAATGCATATATAATTATGGCCACCTACACCACCTGACACATTTTGTTGAATGAGCAAAAAACAGTGAACTCCCCCCAAAAAAAGTTGTGACCGAAAGTAATGGAGGGAAGAAAAAAATACCTAAAAGGAAAAAATCTCCGGGGGCCCTAGACCTTCAGCCGCCTCCCCTCCAGGCATGAAATCCCCCATGAACATGGTATAATTATACATATTAATGATGGCATCATATAGCAAAACAACTTAATATACAATATAACAATATAACAGAGCATGTAAACAGTCTGGTACACAAAACACTCGAATAGACCATCCCAGTCTACAAATAGGTCTTTGTGTAAAAATGCATTTTAAGTTTACATTTAAATGTATTTAATGAATCAGCATTACGAATTTCGAAAGACAGAGTATTCCACAACCTGGGTACATAATGACTGAAGGCTCGTCCACCAAGAGAACTATGCTTAACCACTGTAGACACCAGAAGTCCAGCACCTTCTGATCTCAACTGGCGTCCAGGGACATAGGGTTTAAGCATGTCATTAATTTAAGTACGGGCCATTTCCAGAAACAGCCCTAAATTAACAATATTTTGAAGATGACTCTATATTTTACTGGAAGCCAATGTAACCGGGCAAGAACTGGTGTAATGTGTTCAGATCTTTTTGTGCCTGTCAGAATACAGGATCCTGGAATAAAGTCCTTCATTAGGATGCCGGTTCCAGGTGTTGTTGGGCAACGAGAATGTCTTTAATATTGCTCCTTGTGTAAATCGCATAAGCATCTGAAGACCACCGACCAAGCTTTTTGATGGCGTGTGCAGGAATGTTTGCTGAGTAGCTGTGGTTGCAGCTCCAATCCTGAAGGAATGGCACAAATAGTTCAATGAAGAAAGGTTGCCTTTTTGGAGATCTTGGAGTCTTGCAGAAAACCAGGATCTGTGTTACTATAACGGCGATGTAACATTTTCATTTATTTCTCCTGTAATCCTGTTGTGATTGCTCTTGCATTTGGCCCATGGCATTGATGCATCCCTGACGGACGCATTGGAAATGCGTCACGGGGCTGTGTCTGAGACAGCTAAGCTGAAACAAATCTGAAAAGTTACTTTTTTTGCACGAGGTGTTGCAGTCCTGAACTTGATGTCAAGTATTTAAAGGAGAAGTAACACTGACTAAATTTACGTTCCTACCTTGTGAATTTTGAGCATGAAGTTAATGGAACGAGAAGTTTAAATTCAGCAAGCTCTTTAGAGATTGTTCGCAAATGTAAGCCTTTCACTGATGGCAAATATGTGAAGAGCTGTATGCTTAATATAGCCAAAGAGCTATCTGAAGAATTTCCCAAAGACAAAATTGTGCAGCAAATACAAGTTATGCCTTTATCTGCAAAAACAGTTCACGATTGAGTTGTGAAAATGGCGGATTGCCATATTTTTGTTTGCTTTGGATGAGTCAACATATGTCTGTGATGTTCCAGTTATGGCCGTTCCTCTTATTATGCAATTGCTGTGGCAGTTATTATGGATTTCAGTATCAAATAATTTTCTAATCCAAGCGCGACATCTACTGGGCATTTATAATAATGCAGCTGATACTCTTTCTCATTTACAGACTTAGATCGCATTATTGAGGCGTTTGGTGATAAAACGAGTGATCAGGAGATGATTGATCGGTATGTACGACTATTATTATTATTATTTATTTCTTAGCATATGTGAAAGCGATAGCGAGCGAAAGGGTGGGGCGGGGCTGGAGATGCCTAGTGAGTGCTTTGTTGATATGCAGGGCCTTTTAAACCCGTTTGACTGTGGAAAAAAAATACTTTTAAACAGCTCGTCTAAAATTAACTGCACGTGTGAAAATAAATTAGACCTGACATGCCTGACACGCACTTAATAAATGGACTGCAAAGGGTTAATCCGACCCCATTCAACCAGGACTGGATTATGGCTTTTATAATACACGCAAAGGACTCTTTACATCTTGCACCAGCTACAATCCAATCCTAACTGTCAGGAATACAATACCAATTTCGCTTGATGTCCATTACTTCCCCAACTCTCCAGCTGTCTGTCTCCTCCTGAGCGGAATCTCTAAGAGCTCTCCATCCAACTGCTTCTCCTTCTCGCCTGCCTATTTCTATAGATATTCTGAGCAATTTGATTTCAATTCTCCGTCAAGGCTGCTTCTCTACATTTGATGACCTAACAATGGAAACTATATGTCTAACTGCATTTTTTGTTTTTCTAAGATGCTCAGAATATGCAGTTCCTTCTGTTGCCAGCTTTCCCATGCTGGGTATTCGCTGCAGTGATCTCACGCTCATCTTAGATTCCACTTCCTGCACATTTCCAAAACGGATCAGCTTCGGCAAGGTCAATTTATTCAGCTATTAAAAATGGACTCTCCTCTATGCCTATATGCTTCCATCCAAAAATAAATCGCAGAACGCAAATCTATTTCGAATTCTGACCCCTGTTCATCAATTCAAGCAGGACTGTTATATCCAGACATTGGTTCACATCTAATCTGTCTACGTTGGTTTCCAGACCAGGACTTCCCCCTCAATTCTATACTCCTCATTCATTCAGAATCAGGGCAGCCACATCAGCAGCAAGAGCAAAGATTAACCAGCATCTAATTAAAAATATGGGGCGCTGAACCAGCAGTTGAATCATACATACGTTCTTCCACATCTGAGATATCTTCTGCACAACAGTCTATTGCTAGTATGTCCGGAGTGGGGACGACCCTTCCGCTGGGACCACCAAAGGTTTTCCCCCTAAAAAGAAAGGTTTTTTTTTTTCCTTTACACTGAGCGGAGGGTCTTCACATAGTAAATAGGGAACCAGTTACTAGCATTCTTTGTTGTGTTAAAATGTTTTCTTTCTTTCTTTCTTTGTATATGCAGTGGCGATTTCTTTTGTTTGTCTGCACATATAGGATTCTTTAGCGGGGAGCCGGGGGTCCATTCTTTGGGGTGTTAGTGATCTCATTTTCTCCAACCCTTGGTTAAGCTCTGCTTCCTTTACCTCAGCAGGAGGTTTCTCCACGAGTCAGAGGGGACCCCCGGTCAAACACAAACTTTTAAGCATCTCATGATCTATCACTACCCTCGCAATCTGAGGGGCTAAGCTTATTCTTGCTAAACCTAGCTGTAGGAGCTCTCCCTTCGTAACACGAGGCTCTCTTCTCGTTTCAGGTTCTCAGGGCGTGCGTCTCTGTCTCAGCTTTGGAAGTCTTTTTTTTTTTTTTTTAATTTAGTCGTCGCCAATTTTTTACCCCGGTTTTCTCCCCAATTTAGCATGCCCAATCATTATTTGTATCCTCGGCCCACCGCTCGCAACCCCCCCGCCGACTCGGGAAACGGCGGCTGGAGCACGCGTCCTCCGAAACGTGCTCCTGCCAAGCCGTCATTTTTTGCACTGCGGATCCACAGCAATGCTACCAGACCTATAGTGCCGGAGGACAACACAGAACTGGCAGCTCCACTGCAGAACCACAGGCGCCCTATCGGCCACAGGGGTCGCTGATGCGCGGTGAGCCGTGGATTCCCCTGCCGACCTAAGCCCTCCCTACCCGGGCAGCACTCGGCCAATTGTGCGCCGCCCCCTAGGAACTCCCGATCACGATCGGCTGTGACATAGCCTGGATTCGAACCTGCGATCTCCAGGCTATAGGGCACATCCTGCGCTCCGCATGGAGCGCCTTTTACTGGATGCGCCACTCGGGAGCCCCTGCTTTGGAAGTCTTTAATTCACCTCATCGAGGGCATCTCTCCGAGCCAGAGTTTCCCCTTTTCTTTCTTCCTTCCAGGTTCTCAAGCTTCTATTTATGTACGCCCCCGCCCCCAAAGAGACGGGGACCCCTCTTTCATATGTCAGATCCCCCAAAAGACGGGGACCCCTTTTCTATATGTATTCAATCTTTACTAACTCTGTGTCCCTGAGGGTGCCGTGCATCCAGCCTTGGAGGTTGCCGCATCACGACGTGGTCTCACCTATCTGAGGAGGGAACTTCACCACGACGTGGACCTTGACCTGCCGAGGGCTTGACAAGGGACCTTGTCCTGCCGAGGACTCCAAACTGTGGGCAGCTCTCCGAGAAGTCAGGCGACGTCACTACAGGTAGCCTGGCTCCCGCCCCATGAAATAATACATTGTGGCAATGTGCCCCGCCCCTGTGTGCATTTGTGTGTTTATATGTTGTATGTTGCGTGCGTGTGTTAATGTTGGTGTATAGAGATTGGTACACGGGATATAAACGGGTCTGTGTTTCACGTGTATTTAAAAAGTGTAGATTTGTATTTAGGCACGAGGAGAGCACAAATCACTTCACGTGCTGGTTAAATGTAATATGTGGTCACGGGAGTACACTTAACTAATTCACGTGCTGGGATTCAAGTGAGTAATTAATTAGTAATTGAATCCCAGCACAATAGTATATATAGACGCACATTTCTTGCAGTCGGGGTTGGGTGTTCGAGAGTGGAGAACGGGAGAGAGAGAAGGAGAAAGAAAAGCAAAATAAAACGTAAAGTGTTTGTTCTCACCGTGTTTGTTTGTCTCCGTGCACCGTTTGTTAAGTGTTAGTTCGTTTTGTTTGTCTCTTTATTTTGGCGTGTAGTGCCGTGTCCAGTGTTTTTGTGTTTCAAACCTTTTATTTTCTGTTCTGTTTATTAAATGCTGAGCGCAATCACGCGCTCAGCCTCACCAAAACCCCAAGTCTCTGTCTGTTTATTTCCTGGCTCTGGTCTGACACCACCCACTCCGGCCGTCTTTGTGACATACATATATATATATATATATATATAAAAACTCAGTAGCTTTATTTATATCCTATAATTGAATTGCCTTAGAGTACGCCAAATTGCCTTAGAGCACACAGAAGGCTAGGCATACAGTTCCTTTGCATATATGCACCACATGGCTGCCTTTTTATTTAATAACAATAATAATTTATAAGCGCTTAAAAATGTTTTGTTTACTTTTAATGCATTTGAGTTTTGTTTTTTTTTAAATCCATCATTTTAATATTAACATAATTTGACTTTGCATGCTGTGACCCCCTGGCACATGCCAATAAATTGAATTTCAATGATTGCTGATTTATGATTTATGATTGTTAATAAAAGGTCAGTCACTTTAACAGGTCGATCACATTATTTATGTTTTGTTTTTATTTATGCAATGCTTCTATTTCCACTGTGATTAATATCAGAGAAACTTATGATTACAAATGGCATAGAAATGCAATGTTCCCTGCCCTGGTCCTGAAGAATAAAAGCAGACATGCACAGGATTCTTGCCATCAGCCTACATTTTATTCATCAAACATTCCACTGATGAAAACTGATCATGAGAAAATTCAGTGTGTTGGAAATGGGGATGCATTTTTATCAAGACATACATGTAGCTTCAAACATGTTCTTAAATATATTGACTGTTAAACTTTTAGGTTATGCTGTCCATTTAAATATCCTGCAGTACACCTCTGACCAGGTATTGAAAAAAATAAATAAAATAAAAGCCAAAACCCCAGAGATTTGTCATATGCAACGTTCTTAAAACCCATTACATCTATATCATAGTACTTACATATTTAAGACACAGTTTTATTTAATGGAACAAACCCACCAATACATTAAGTGGCATAATTTATGTCATGGGAAAGTTCTCAGATCATTGAAACATCACTGGAATAGGCTGTAAATGTCAGGTTATACAGTCACAGACAAAAGTATTGGGATCCATAATTCAAGGAAAGAGATGAGGGACAAGCATGTAGCAAACCTTTAACCATGTTTTAATAAAACAAAAAGCAAAATACACCATTTCTAGTAATTAAACAAATAATCATTATCAAAAAACAAACAAACGTATTTCATTTAAAGTATTTGTTCATGACAAAAGTATTGGCACTCCTGCTTTAGTATTTTGTGTGTCCTCATTTTGCTTTTATTATGGCGTCCATGATAATTCTTAATGGGTATGCCTCATCTTGTTGGTGAAATCTGGGCCCATTCTGTCTTGCAGAGTTCCTTCAACTCAGACAAATTGGATACACAATGCTTGGCTACGGCTTTTTGCAGATCAGTCCAAACATTTCTATTGGATTGAGATCTTGTGAATGCGAAGGCCATTACAGAACCTATATCTTTGTTTTCTTCAATAATTCCAGTTGACTTAGCTGCATGCTTTAGGTCGTTGTTGTGTTGGAAGACAAACTGTCTGCCAATCAGCCTACAAGCAGATGGTATCATTGTACATTGTAGAATGTTTTGATACATGGCTGCATTCATTCGATCTTCAATCACATGAATGTCTCCAGTCCCTGAACTGCTAAAACACCCCCATATCACGATCAAACCACCTCCATGTTTAATTGTAGGTCCAAAGTTTTCTTCATTAAAGGCTTTTCATTTTCCCCCCAACTGTGGTCCATTTTTTAGTTCTATTTTAGTCTCATTGGACCAGCAAATTTTGTTCAAGAATGCTTCAGATTCCTGTTCATATCTCTGGCAAATTTTAGATGGTTTTCTTTTCAACAGATGTTGGAAATAATTACTTCTTTTTCTGGTTATTGACTTCATAATGCAGCTTAATTACTGTGTAATGGTTTTCAATCAATTAATATATTTAATTAGTTCTATAAAAAAAAATACTGACTATTTTTGTAAAGGTGACAATACTTTTGTCATAAACAGATATTTGAAATTGCTAAAGAGTTTTTTTTAAAATTTTTTTATAAAGATTGTTTGTTAAACTAGCTGAAATTGTCTATATTGGTCTTTGTCATATTAATTTGTGGTTAATGTCCACTAAATGCTTGTATTTAACATAGTTTCTTTAATTATCTTATATTAAGTATAGGGTCCCAATACTTTTGTCTGGGACTGTAGATGCTTCATTGAGATGCTGGGAGGAATCTCCATGTTTCACAGCTCCTAGTCCTGAATCCTTTTTCTAGACATAGTCATAGATCAGAAAGAGAAATGTTAAATGTCCAGCACATATTTCTTTACAGTTGAGCTTTGGGGAAGATGTTATAGATGGTGCTCATACCACACAAATGATCTTGCTGAGATATTAATTATAAACTTGCTATTTATCGTTTCTGTGATATTTTGATGTAGAACATTCACCTCAGTGTAACACTTTATCTGAATGATTTAGCAAAGCTGGAATCTAAAACTGTGTATTTCATTTTTAGCCCCTGTCCAACTCTTAACTGGGTATTATGTGGAGTACATAATTAACCATATTTCGTTCAGTGGCAGGGTTTTATTTTTTTAATATAGCACAATACTTGGCATCACATATATAGTCAAAATACACCAGCTACAGTGGCTCTCAAAAGTATTCACCCCCCTTGGACTTTTCCACATTTTATTGTGTTACAACATGGAATCAAATTAGCAGTTTTTGCCACTGATCAACATAAATAAAGTCCATAATGTCAAAGTGAAAAATAAAATCTACAAATTGTTCTAAATTAATTACAAATATAAAACAGAAAATAATTGATTGCGTAAGTATTCACCCCCTTTGCTATGACACACCTAAATAAGCTCTGGTGCAACCAATTGTCTTTAGAAGTCACATAATTAGTTGAATGGAGTCCACCTGTGTGCAATTAAGGTGTTTCACATGATTTCAGGTTCAATACACCTGTCTCTGGGAGGTCCCACAGTTGGTTAGTACATTTCCTAACAAAAACTACATCATCAAGACAAAGGAACATTCAAAGCAAATCCGGAATAAGGTTCTTCAAAAGCACCAATCAGGGGTAGGATATAAGAACATTTCCAAGGCATTGAATATCCCCCGGAGCACAGTAAAGTCCATTATTAAGAAATAGAGAGAATATGGCACAACTGTGAATGTGTCTAGAACAGGCCGTCCTCAAAAACTATCCAGGCGAGAAGGGCACTAGTCAGGGAGGCCACCAAGAGGCCTATGGCAACTCTAAAGGAGTTACAGTCTTCCGCGGCTGAGCTGGGAGACACTGTGCATACGGCAACAATAGCCCGAGTGCTTCACAAAACTGGCCTTTATGGGAGAGTGGCAAAAAGAAAGCCATTGTTGAAAAAAACTCACATCAAAACTTGACGGAGCTTGAGCAATTTTGCAAAGAAGAATGGGCAAAAATTGCAGTGTCCAGATATGCAAAGCTGGTAGAGACTTATCCAAATAGACTCATGGCTGTAATTGCTGCCAAAGGTGCCTCTACCAAATATTGACTCAAGGGGGTGAATACTTATGCAATCAATTATTTTCTGTTTTGTATTTGTAATTAATTTAGAACAATTGTAGATTTTATTTTTCACTTTGACATTATGGACTTTTTTTGTTTTGATCAGTGGCAAAAACTCCTAATTAAATCCATTTTGATTCCATGTTGTAACACAATAAAATGTGGAAAAGTCCAAGGGGGGTGAATACTTTTGAGAGCCACTGTATATACTCACAACATACTAGTTTCATGAACACTTGTCAAGTAGTTCACATGATATAGCCTTCAATGACTCAGTCAAACAGTTGTCAGTATAGTAAAACAAACAAAAAAAAAGTTGGTCACAGTGACAACATCCACAGTAAGTTGAATTCTTTCTTGTAAAAATGTAGGGTGTTTATGTAGAGTTTTAGAGAAAGCTTCATTAGCCTAAACAATCAGACAACATAACTCGATCAAAACCAATTCACCTTGAAATGGATTCCAATAACCTTAAGAATGTGTTCTATAAAGGAATGCCCACACCACGCCAGAGGTAACAAAGGAATAAACCGTGATTAAAAGTGATAGTGATCTTTTCAGGGTCTTGTTTGGATAATACAACTAATCCACTGTCTTTTGATTCACTTCAAACAAGGTGTCATGTTAAATAAAAATACAGTACAATTTTCTATGCTCCCCCAAAGCCAGGTGCATTGTAGAATATTCATTGTCGATTCTAATTTCATGGTTTAACAAATTGTTGTTTTTATTTATTATTCAAATAGATTCAAATTAAACAGCACAATACTTTACTGCTTTGACACAGTGCATTGCATACAAACCATTAAAATAGAACACTGAATACACACAATACTACAAAGTATGTAAATTCAATGCCAGCCAGGTATAAATAAAAGTAAAGGAGGTCATGCCAAGTACAAAATAAAATTTATATTTGTAAATTAAATAGTCATAAATCCAATATTATATGCAATGTTTTTTGTTTTATTTATATTTTTAAATAACATTTAAAAATATAAATTTCTTGGTGTCTCGATACTGAAGACTGGGATTTGTTACAAGCTCTTTGTTAATTAAATATTAATAGTTTTCTATAGTGGAGAAATAATAAATAATGTCACATATCTTCTGAGCAATTAAACATCTGAAGTATTCCATATCCACAACATGATAGACAGAGAGGTATAGTCAATGATATGCTAGACAAAGATCACATCTCCTTCACTTTGTCTATCATCTCTGGACTGATATGGCTACCATTTAATATATCCACAACAGTAACCGTTAACAGTTCAGTAACATTTTTTAGAAGAAAACTACATTTTCAAGGCTTGAATATGCTTAGAGGGTTTTTAAGGGGTAATTTGATAAATGTATCCCATTAGTTTTAATTGCAGATCACTTCAAATGAGAAAAACATACAGTGCCTTAAGGGTGGGGATGATCTTGTCCACACTCTTGAGAATGGCTCAGGCAGTCAGGTGAGTTCCCTAGGGGCCTGCAATTATTATTATTTTTTATATGGCTTGGAAACATAGCGACAATGCTCTGCTATAATCACCTTCCATGCTCTACAGGCTTATCATGTTACCATTACCCCTTTCTGGCAAGGCAGAACTGTACTTGGAACTCCCCTTTCAAAGCTTCTCTGTACTTTTGTTAAGACTGACTTTGTTCCATTGATGTGGGAGGCCATAATAGGGTTGCATGATGAAAGATTCTTAGAGCTGGAATAGGCCAGATACTGGCCTATTGTTGAGCAGCTAGCTGCCTCAAAGCCCAATTTGCACTTGTTTTAGAAAAAAAAAAAGAAAAAAAAAAAAAAAGAGGCTGCCCTTTGATGTCTAGTGGTGAGACTAGTGCCAGCAGAAATGACTGGTAAGCTTCACTGTGTTGTGTTTTTGGAAAACCTGCAGTGGAATTCCTTTCCACTAAACTAACTTAAAATATGCCTTAAAGGTATTGTCTCCTCCCAAGCAAATGATTTGGATTTCCACCAAGTACAATGGCAAGACTGGATTAAATAGGATGGTGGATGTAAACTGTTTAAATGTATGTGGATTTAGCACGGTGTTTAAATCTTTTTGGTTTGTTGGATTCTCTCACCACAAGCACACTAGATTGTGCTTAAACAGTACCAGTACTAATATGTGCATAGAATGTAGCATTTTGAAAACTGGGTTGAGAGCAGCAACATTTTATTTTTTTTATAAAATAGTCTGTCTTTGGCTTGGTGTTGGAAGTAAAGCAATAAAAGGAAGACATTTTAACCTGTAAACCTCCTGTGATTACATTTGCTCAAGTAATACAATACCTTTAAATGATGTTGGTTTCCAAGTTCAAATGCAATAAAATCGGGTAACACCAATTCAAGCTGCAATATCTTGATTTTATACTGAAATGTTTTTTATTCTTAGATCGCATACTAATGTTGCAGTTGCCTCACTGGCCTCCAAAATCCTGAAAAGTATTGGCTATTAAGAAACTGCAGTGATCAAGACTACAACCAGTGGTGCACCTTAAGTTAAAGTCCTAGAACAGGGAATTACTGAATGTATTTTGGCTTTTCTATCAATAATTGTTTGCTGGTGTTGCAAAGAAAGCTGGTGTGTGAATGGGATTATATTATTTAATTTCAAGTAGAAATAATGCAATTTGTTTAGGAATTTAAAAAAAAAAAAAAAAAAAAAAAACACCCCTCTTTAAATTATGTATTTAACCATTATGCGATTTAATTATTTCTTCATTTAGGAACAAGTGTGACTAAGGTAGTCTCAAATGCCTCATTTCATTGGGACAGCCACTTTGGTATCGTTTTACTTCTCCCGAGGCATCTTGATAAAGTAGTGCCAACTGTACACCCCCTCAAATATCACTTTGCTTCCAACTGTAGAGGTGTTAATTCACATTTGAATTCCCCAATGGTACTTAAAACATGAAAGGAAAAAGTTTTTTTAATTGTCAATTAAGGAAGCCAGTTGTAAATAAAAACCGTTAACATTACCTACATAGACAAGAGCATTTGTGTCATTGTTCTTAAATGCCAGGGCTAGGACACATTTGTATTTCTTGCATAATAGTTCAATCAATAATTATTGTATACAAATTCATAAAAACAAACAAATATTGGGAACAAGAGGCTGTTGAGCCCACCAAGGCTTGCCCAGTCAAACAACCCAACTAATGTGTATATTCAGCCATCCCTGGACAGTCAGTAAATATGTAGTCATTTCCTAGAAAGAGCCTAAGGACAGACACTAAATCCAACCATGAAAGACAAAAAGCAGTCAATTTGGTACACACAAAATACTGCCCAGTCAAATCCAAGGGATTTGGTTCAGACTTCAATAAATGTTGCCAGGTAAAACAAACTCTACAACTCAAAACAGGCCCATGTGCCTTTTTTTTTCGCATGTCAAATCCAGCACTGTAACCTTTATTTTAGCAATACATGGCATGACTTGAAAGCCTTATTAGGTACATAAATGGTTGTACCCTTGATTTCGTAGGGTAAAGTTGAAAAGTGGTTTACTTTTTTAGGTATTAACAGCCAACAATGTGTTTAATGTATGAATAGATCAAGTTAAATACTAATCAAAATAAGTTACACTTCCTGTATAGAAGTAAACACTACATCTGCCTATTGGATAGGGGATTGATGTGAATACATGTGCTTAAGTTTTTGTAATTTAGCCAATTGGAGGCTTGAACTAATAAAGTAGTTTGCCATTAACACTTGAAGACCCTCAGACTTCTGGCTTTTGTCTACAGACCTACTGTCATTCCACCATGCTGGCACCTCATTCAGCTTAAACAAATTACATATATATTGTAGTCCTCTAACCTGGTAATAGTGAAATGCATTAAAGAAATCAGGCAGCATTGAAATGTCAGTTTGAGTATTTATTAAGCAGTTTTAACCAAGTTCCCATTAAGCACAGCAGGCTACAACAACTTTGGGATAAAAGATTTATTTAAAAACTACCTTAAGTTGTTTGCAAAGTCAATCCTGCCACCACCCACCCAAGGGCACCCTCCTTCGAACAATACTGCAACACTGGAAAGTTAAACCTGCTTACTTCAGCATTAAAAACGTATTTGGACCATCTAATTTGTTTTATACAAAAGCTACACTTTATTCAAGAATACAGTTTAATTGATTATGTATTAGTGTTCTACACCAGTACTTTATTCGTAAGTTAGAAATGGCTGGAACATTACCACTATAACTTAACACTACAAGAAAGACTCAATACAAAATTACTGCAAAAATAAAAGAAATTAAAAAGTGACTAGACTAGTTTAAAAGCAAGCTAGGTCAGTACCATTACAAAGACTGAATTAAAAAAAAAAAAAAAAGCTAGTTTTAAAATCCATCTTTAGATCCACTCTTATGCTTTCTTCAGGATAGACAGCTGCTCCCAACATCCATTCGCAGTTTACTCCTCAACCAAAAAAAGGACCAGAACAAATTTATTTCAACTGTTCCCATAGGAAAATCCACTTTAGTGCATCAGGCACTTTGAGATACTCTCCCACCCCAACTCCACAGGCCAAATCACAATGCAAGTTCATTCAGACGACAGCTATGGAAGAGAAAAAGAAAACCAAGGTAAGTACAAGTGATAATTCCTAAATGTAGCAAACTGTTAAGTACAGATGTGCCAAAAGCTTTAGGCTTAACCCTTTGCGGTCCAATGTCAGACCAGGTCTGACATTACAATTATTCCTTTCTGGGCCAAATACAGTGAACAAAGGTGTGGGGCTGGAGATGGAGATGCAGTACTGAGTGTCCTGTTGATATGCAGTGTCTTTTAAACCCGTTTTACTGTGAACTTAAACACTTAAAACAACATGTGTAAAATCAACTGTGTGAAAATAAATTGAAATAAATGGACCGCTAAGGGTTAAACTGCTCATTAATAAATAAAAAAAGTCCAGCAGTAGCATTAACATACAAAAAAGTGTGGTTTGTACATAAAGCCATTAAAAGCATGGATAACTAGTACTTTATTTTCTCTTACCTAAAAACAAGGCAGTAGCAATTCAGAGATCCGTATCAAACCAGGCCAGCTGATTGCTATCACCTGGGGGCAACCCATCAATCAGGTCCTGGCCATGTCCAAGATCTGGCAGCCCATCAACTGGGTACTCTGCACCAGGGTGATGACCACCCATGTCATGGTCCATCATTGGGTCCATACCCATAGCATCCTGCCCATATCCACCAGAGTGGAAGGAACGGTAGCTAGGATCTGCAATTACAGTGATTAGGAAGGAGAGAGGAGAGGGGAGAGAGGAGAGAGGAGAGGGGAGAGAGGAGAGAGGAGAGGGGAGAGAGGAGAGAGGAGAGGGGAGAGGGGAGAGGGGAGAGGGGAGAGGGGAGGTTAAAAGCAGCAATTTCAGTTTGAGATTTTAAATGAAAATCAAGCTTACATCATTTAGTTCAAAAGGAAAGGACTAAAAGGTTGTACAGAAAGGGCAGCACACCAACATGCTATGCAGTATGTTAGTCTTGTCTGCTGTGCTGGCTGAAGCTGGATGTCACTTCCAATTGCTTCCTCTGTAGCCACCAGTTGCAAAATGGATATTTCAGGTCTTTATGGTATGGGTGCATGAACCATAAAACCAAACTTTGTAATACATTAACACCATTTGGCTTTAACTGAACCCTCAATGTATTTCAGAAGTAGATTTGTCACATACCATCGTGACGGTATCCAAGAGGTTCTCCCTGGGCTCCAATATCAAGTCCAAGATCTCCAGTCTAGGAAGTTAGGTTATAGTAATACTTTAAGAAACATTGTTTCAGTTATTTGGCAAATCTAACAAAATGACTTGACAACTGCATACCTCATTCCAAGTCATAGGTTCAGTTCTGAACAGAGAGCTTGTCAATTCAACAGACAGACGTTTCTTGTAGTCTTGTGGTTTGTCCTCAGACATACGGAACAAAACTGCAGCAGCATAGGTGGCTGTAAATGTAAAAAAAATAATTACATTTATGGTGATTGAGGTTATGTCAACTGTATATTTCTTAGCAGAAGCCCTTATCCAGGGAGACTTGATTGTTACAAGATATCACATTATTTTTTACATACAATTACCCATTTACACAGTTGGGTTTCTACTGGAGCAAACTGAGGTAAAGTACCTTGCTCAAGGGTACAGCAGCAGTGCCCCCCCACCACTACTCATATTATTTATTTATTTATATATTATATATATATATATATATATATATATATATATATATATATATATATATATATATATAAAATAAATACTGGTCTTAAAGCAAAGCACCTGTGAATCGGATCTATACTTCATCTTACTATGAACAAGCAATGTTGTGCAGCTATATAATTAATGCTTTTATATAAAAAAAAACAAAAAAAAAACACCACATACTACACACAACCCATCCCAAACACCACACACAATACTTACCAACACCTTCATTCCTGGAGTGAAGAAGCTCAGTGAGAGGAGCAGTGGCACCCTCAGCCTCAATTGCCTCTGCAGCTTCCTTATCCTGAGCCAGTTCACAGAGTACTCCTGCAGCTACCCTCTGGATGTTCTCAATTGGCGAATACAGCAACTAAAGAGAAACATTTAGTTAATTGTGTGTTATGCAAACATACTCTTATCCTGGAATAAAAAGAGACCAGTCATTGCTTAGAACTCCATTATGGTTCTTGACCCCATCCCTTGACCAATACTAAAAGTAGACTGAGCTATGCTAGATACCTGAACAAAGAGTGGAATGGTGTTCAGTCCTCTGATGACAATTCTGTTATGAACATCTCTTGCCAGAATGTGCAGAGCTCCTGTGCAGCCTTCAACAATTTCCTCCATACGAACTCCCTCCTGCAATACACATTATTTGTTTAGTGGATGATTAATGCAACAGCCTTTTACTCCATTAGACAAGGACATATTTGAACCTACCACAAACTGCTGTTGTGTTCCACCCATAGAAGTACGGCGCTGGGTGTCCTGATGTGCTCTCACCAACAGCTGCACTAGTCTTGGAATTGCACCCTGTTCACGCAGGGGAGCATGGTTTGCTGGGCATAAAGCCAAGTTGCGAATAAGTCCTACTGTTGCCTGCAAAGCAAAAAAGATCAAATGAGTTCTACTAGGTGGAAAGATTTACATGTGATTAACACCTTCACATGTTTAAATGATTAGTGCAATATAACTTCTGGCGAGAGAGAAAAAGTTAATGTGCACCAAACTTACCTTAATCAGAGGCCAGTGAGATGGAGGATGCAGCAACTTTACTACCACAGGCAGGCCATAGTGGAGACGAACTGCATTTTGAGCCATCTCAGCATCCTGGTGTCTGCTGGTTAGGTGGCGAAGAGCACAGATTGCTGGCTCAGTGATATCTTCCCGGTCACCAGCACGGAGAACAGTACGAACCAAGGCCTCGATACCTCCTACTTGGCACACCATCATTTTGTTCTTGTAGTTGTTACAGGTAAGATTGGATAGAATACCAGCTGCACAAGTCACAACATTAATGTCATCAGAACCCAGGAGCTGGACAAGTGTTCCAAGGAGACCTTCCATACCCTCCTATAAAAATAGGAAAGAACACAATTTAGTTTACTGCAATCAGGATACAAAAATCCTTCAAACTGAGGAATCAACACTGATTGCCATTCACTTTAGGTCAGGTTTTAAAGACATGATCGCACATTTAAGTAGCGAATAGGGTATTGGCCATCTGGTAGCAATCTTTCTTCTGTAGCCAACTATTTTAAAAGGACTAAAGATTACAAGTACTACAATAGCAGTACTGTACTTGTTTCATTTACCCCTACTTATCCTTTAATTCAGGAGGACTAGAATATATTAAAAAAAGCTGACTTTAGAACGTGTGCAAAATTAGACGGAAAGGGTAATTTACTAAGAAATCAATTACCTTCATCACATCTACTTCAACTATGGCTCTATCCTCCTTTGAAATATTAAAGGAGACAAATTTTAGCAAAGTTCAATCTGTTACCTGCTTGGTAGCAGCATCTGAAAGATTTCTCAGGGTCCACAGACAGTTCTGCACCAGGCGCTGACTCTGGTCTGTTAGGTGGAGTCCCAAGGCCTGCATGCCACCTGATAAAATAGCAATGACATTAGGATTCTGAATTTCAGTTGTTTAGGAAACATACTGCAATAAAAAAATTGGAAACATACCAGCTTCAACAATGGCAGGCTTGTTACTGGAACAGACTGAAAGGACCTTCAAGACACGACTGGTGGTCCAAAGCAGCTTTTCATAGGTGTAGGTTCTCATGATGTTAACCAGTGCCTGTGGACCACCACTGGCCAAAATGATGAGCTTAAAATAAAAACACAAAATTTACAGAGAACAATTTGTGTACAGGTTGGGCAATCCCAGTACAACAGAAATTTAAGCCACATTTCCCTACCTTGCTTTCTTGGTTGCCATATGCCAAGATCTGAAGGCAATCTGTTGTGATGGCCAAGAATTTGACATTGGTCTTATTCAGTAGGGCAACCATCTTCTGGAGACCGCCAGCAAGGCGAACAGCCATCTTAGCTCCCTCCTGGTGCAGGAGTAGGTTATGAAGTGTTGTAATGGCATAGAACAGTACTGAGTCAACAGGCGATCTGATTTATAAAATAAAATGAAAGGAAATGATTCAGTAAGAAAAAAAACAGTAAGAAAAAAACACTTCTGCATTAAGACCAAAACTGGACACACTATGCTATAAACTGTAAATGGAACGGCTAGACTAAAGGTGTTTAAGCAATCCAGGGACATCAAAACTGCATGACGCAACAGAGGTCCTGCTACCCGATACAATATCACCCCTGCATTTTAGAAGTCTGCTACCGACAATTACAGCATAACTATTCTGGGGGGGGGAGGGGGGGGGGGGGAGAAAAAAAAAAAAAAAAAAAAAAAAAAAAAAAAAAAAAACTTACCCCAGCATCTTCACTAAGGCAGGGATACCTCCAGACTTGAAGATGGCAAGCAGGCCCTCACGATGGTGCGAGAGGTTATGGAGAGTTCCAGCTGTGCAGCGTGCCGTCTCAACGTCATTTGTGTTTTGCATGGTGCGGACAATGGCTGATACCATCTGGGGTGAGCGCATGATGGCATGGCGGGAGGCTTCTTTTTTAGACAGCTGATGGACCATAACTGCAGCCTTGTTCACAACAACCTTTAAAAGTTAATTTAAATTTATTTTATTAAGTTATTTTAAAAGTTATTTATATATAAAAAAAAAAAACACACACTACACCCAACCACACAAACTCTTGGATCTGTACCTGGTCCTCATCGTTCAAAAGTTTGGTCAACTCTGGGATGGCACGTGTTGCCAGTTCAGCATCATCCTGATAATTGATAAGATTGACCACGGCATGCTTCAGCATCTGGGATGGTTCAGCCAAACGTTGTACATTAGTAGGATGTGCGCCATCAAATTGTGTGGAAGGGATCTGCATTCCTTCATCCAGAGTTTCAGGGAACATAGCAGCTCGTACCCTCTGGGCTCTGGTCATGGCATACTGGCCATCAATATCTGAAAGGAACATCAATTGTTATAGTTCATGAAAATTAAAAGCAAGTCCCATTAAAATAAAACTGTGTTCCAAACAATTTAGTTCACCAACTTTCAGGTGCAGACATTTAGCTATTTTACCATTTTTTGTTAACACAAGATTCTGTGTTACTGCGCTGAGGTGACTGTTCATGTGGCATTAAATTAGCAAGAAGGCATACCAGCAACTTGATCCTGCGTGTAAGACTGTGTGAAGCCCTGCTCCCATTCATACAAGACTTGATTGTCCACATCCTCCTCTTCTGGGTTGCCTTTTCCACTCAGAGAAGGTGCTGTGGTTGTAGCTCCAGAGTGTATACCAGAATCCAAGTACGACTGCTGCTGCCAGTGGCTAACTGCTGCCTTACGGTCTGGCTCCATGGCCATGTCAAGCTCCATCAAATCAGCTGGAAAGAAACCAAAAAAATTATCCATTTATTGAAAGCAACCATCCTACCCAGGACAAAATGTACCTTTTATTTATTTCATATTTATTAAAAAAAAAAAAAAAAAATTCACATATATATATATACACACATATACATATATATATATATATATATACATATATATACATATACATATACACATATATATATATATATATATATATATATATATATATATATATATATATATTCTAGATAGATATAAAATTGCACACACCTTGGTAGAATGGAACTAGTAAAAAAACCAGGACAAATTAGATCATTTATGTAAATGCACATCAGGCACGACGAGTCAAGTACAATATTTAGTTAAGTTATACAATTCTAGTCAAACTTACAAAGCTTTGAAATAATTGCATGTACAATTTCCTTCATTAAATGTGCACAGTGGTGTTTCCACTAGGAAAAACTGGTCGCTAGATGGTTTTACCAGTCACAACTCAAAACAGTAATTTGTGCGACACCTGTCCATTCTTAAAAGCAAACCAACATGCAGCTTCAGTCTGCCTATCAATTAGCTTTTGAAGCCATCTGATGGGTAATTCAGTCAAACTGAAACGCTGCGCCATCTTCAAGAAATACATGTTGGTGCAGGTGTGGCTTTGACTGCATACTGTAGATTTACAAATTTACCTTCAAATATTCCAAGTAGTCTACTCAAAACACCAAATTCAATATTTAGACAATCTGTACACAACAGTTAAATGTTTCTTCCTTTCAAATATATTCCTTGTAATTGGAAACTAGGCATTAAGGAATACTGACTGATGAGAATTGCAGTAGAGCTAATTGAAATTATACTTGCATATATACTTGCATACAAATTGTGCAGGTTTAAAAAAGTTAAATGTGCATCACAGAAAAATGATTCTTACTCTGGGTAGCCATCTTCTCCCTTCAGAGCAACACCTGTGACCTGCAGAGCTTCCTTTTCTGCAGGAAAAGAAAAAAGGTTACACCAGAGGAGTGGAAAGGCAGTCAATCTGAACACACAGAAAGTTGCTAAAAGTTGAGAAGTTAACCACTACTTAGCCAATTCAAAAACCAAGCACAAACATGTCTTAAGTCTTTTTATGGGGAGTCACCCTGCTCACCAAGCTATGCTGTACAGTACATCTACCCTTGAACAAAGGAAACCCAGAACAAGGCCACACACAGTGCCAAGTGTAGCCAAGGCCTTGCAATTCAAAGCATTCCACTTGAACAAACCCCCCCTTTCTGTTAACAATTAAAGCATTTAGACTGCAAGAACCAATTTAAAAAGCAAGAGAAACATTAAGACCCGAATTCAGATTTGGACTAGGATTTGTCAAAAACCCCACACTGGAAAGCAAAATGCTTACCCCGACTTCACCTGGTTATTTAATAAAACATCAGGAATGACTGCCTATAGATTGAGCTAATGAAGCACTGCTCCCCATTTCAACTTAAATAGCTAAATTATCTTCCATTGTTCTCCGACCCCCCCACACATGAAATGTAATCTAAATACAGCAACTCAGAAAGTTGATACTTTAAATGCTGGGTTATTAACACCATGGTGGTCTGGTTTAATATAGAACACACACAAATAAAAAACTAACCCTGCACGTGTGCTCAGCATTCCTACAAGCCTATTCATTTATCACTAAATCAATTAGGATTTTTTTTTTTTTTTTACAACTTCACTTAAATCATAAGTGAAAGTTTTATTTTGATACATTGAAATATTCTAAAAATACAAATGCAATGCAGTGAAGTGTAATTCAACTAATTACAAAACAGATAGTCTTCCATAGTTAATTACAAAATTAAAACAGATGTAGAAATTTACTTGACAATTCCCGTGCACAGGACAGGATATACAAGTATGTAAAAGCTTACCTATATACAATTTGCTGGTGCAGAACATGTCATTAAACTTTACCTGAATAAAAGTATACATAGCACCAGTAGAAAGGCTGCTACACACTAAACATGACTGTTGGGGAACAAGATACCACAGTGACATGACCACATACGAAGCAACAGATTGGCAAACTACCTGATCTATAAAACTACACAAAAATTGCTTTTGCCAAGTGACCAAGACTGGTACATATTCGTCAACATCTGGAAATGAGCATCCTGACAGTATTTTAAAACACATGACATTAAAATCTTACATACCAGGCATATCCAGTTCCTTAGAACTAGACTCCCATGCCATCTTCCATCTATCTAATTGCAATGATCTTTGTCATACTGCTGAGTTTTCCGATGGCAAGAATTTCTCAGTTATTTTGACTTCTGCTTCAACACATTACCGAACAAAGGGTCAAACCTTCGATAATACTAAATTTGCACAACATACTGGTGACCACCATAGCAACTAGTTTATATTAGATTGAAATTATTAATTTTGCAGGTAATCCATATAAATGGAATAAGTCACATGTAGTTTAAAAACACATTATATTGAACAGTAATGTTATAATAAAAAATACATGCTTATGTACTTGCAGTAGTGTTGGACGAGGATGCAATTCTGTTACCGATTATCTGTAAATGACCACAATCAGGGATGTCAAGGTATCAAATTGACGGTATGGAAACAGTCAAAATATACCAGTTATCGTACTGCAGTATGTCATTTTTTTGTAATCCATTTTTAAAATGGCTATTTAAAGAAATACTCAAGTCAAGTAATTAAGAAAAATAAAAGCTTCAAAACAAATAACACTGGTACTACAGTTCTATCAGGCACTACCTAACTGGAAGTCGTGTTCACGCCAGCTCACACAGGCTCAGCAAAATAATGCTGCTTTTTTATTTCACCAAAATATTAACATTTTCTGGGCTGTCTGGAACGATAGGGGGTAAGGATGTGGCCACTGCAAATGAATACCCTCTTCATCTTAGTTTGGACGGCATCCTATTAGTTAAGAGAAGCAAAGTGTTACCTAGCAATAGCCAAAATCGAGAGTTTAAAAGACATGCAATGCCCGCCCACTGATTTCTCAGCAGAGTGCAAAACTTAATGATAAGACTGCAACTGCAAATTTTTTTTTTTGGACTGCATGTTAACAGCACACAAAGGAAAAAATAAAGTTAAAAAAAAGGTTGGGTAGGACACCGCTGCAAAGTAAAGCTGCATCTAGGGGACTTTTTAAATGGGAATAAAATCGTATTCATTTACTACATAAAACCAAAATCCCTACAACACTATCAACTCAGACGGCTCACCAATGGACAAACTGAATAATAATAAAAAAAACACGCTCATATCACCTTACTGTAAACTCTGTAAGCATGGTATAGAAAAATAGCTGCGGTTACAAAAGCGTGGCAGTTTATACCGTGGTTTACCGTGGCATCCCTACAGCTGAATAAACCAACTGTATGCAACGTGTCTTGTTGCTAACTTGTTTAGCAAACAGGTTTAAAAATGCTTCAGTTTAAACAATTTCTAAATTGAGATTCAAAATATCAGCTATTTAACAGTTTCACATTTCAAATAGATTGTTGTTGTAGCCCCCGGTTGGTCTCTTCATATACAACTCTTGGCAATTTATATATAGTTGCAACTTAAATGATCAATTAATACTTCCACCATGACCTGCAACTTCCATAATGCAGGGTACCCTTATGTATCTAACATTTTATTCCCCTGGTCCTAGTGTTAAATAAACGCTAATATTCTCCAAAACATAGCGCCGTGAAAGAGTTAACTGGGTGAACATCTTTTTGCAAACTGTAGATGAGGTTTCTCCCCCACCCCCAATCTGTCTTAACTTTCTGAAACCCGTTTCTTGTACACTGTAGAGGGGCCTGCCACTGTACTGTGACTTAACACTGGTTTGTGAAGAGATAAATATACAGTGGTGCTGTAGCCTATTCCGAAACCAAACCATTCACAACTAAGGCAATACATCAATGTATCGATGCATCATATTGTTTGTGTAAAGGATTAACAAAGAAACTTCTTTAAAATTTGGAATTTGCAATTTTATTTTTTTGCATTAAAGCAGAGCTTCTCTGCTTCCATCAGAGCTGACTCTCTGAATCTGCATGCAATTGAGCTCACCAAATAACGATACCTGTAGTAGAAAGACAATTTTTTGAAAATCCCCCATTCGACGTAAAAATCAGTGTTGTAGAACATGTACCAATGTCTCTGCGGGTAGCTGTTAACATTATAACCATTTACAGTTTTGCTACTGAAGTTACTTAATTTCTCTTTTAGCACCCAAGTCACTGCTCTGTATTTTTTTTTTTTTTTTTTTTTTTTAAATTAGTGAGTAGTTTCTTGATGTGAACTAGATGCAAAGAAATGCAAAGTCCTTTTCAGATTAATTTATTTCATTTCAATTTATATATGCAGCTTCATTCCAGAAAAAAATGCTCAAAGCAAAAAACAGTAGAGATCACACTTTCATATGCTAACTGCACAGAGCAAAACAAGTTCAAAACAAAATACAATACTGTAGGTTTGATCCTCCAGGACTTGATAGGTCTCCAATACTAGTCTGAATAAAAGTAAAAAGTGAGCTGAGCGAACCTTGAAGTAGCCACTGACCTCAGCCCCCCTCCTTCCTTCTCTTTGTGGGTTTAAAATCACTATGTGGAGGGTCTCGTACATGTCAAAGAAAACTGGATCTGGCTTGCACTGCCTAAGATGGTATTATCTTTGTGTGGCCCTTTGTTCTTAACCTATGTTATCTCTTGAGCGCATCAGTGTCTTCAGCAAAGTGCTGTTGTGTTTATTCTAGCAGTCAGACGGTCGTCGTCAGCGCAATTAAAATACAATCTCGCATTTACCTGCTAGTATACCTCCTCTGAAGAATCGCTTTTAAAAAAAAAAAAAAGAAAAAAAAAAGTACAAACCTGTAAATACGTGTATCTTATATTGCATTCAAACTTTTCCATGTTTATCCAACATGCGCTTTCCAAATTAAAGTCTTAATTCTCAGGAACTTCCATTGAAAGTCATTTTAGATGATCCTCATGTAAAATGCCCTCTGTTCCGACAGCCAAAACCCTCTTCTGCTGGTACACTACATGGCACTTTTTAAATGCAGGGAGCAGTGGAACCATTTACACATTGCACTGCATAAAACAATTGGATAGGGATGAAAAAGTAAAGGTCTTTTACATCTGCATTTTAGAAAATGCACTGCTGTTACTGTTTTGCGTTTTAATGCCCTGCCTCGTTTCTGTCGATTGGTTGTTACCAACTAGTAATGGATTTAAAAACAACTTATTTTGCTTTGACCCCCAACTTGTACAAAGTCAACATAAAGGTAAAAAACTATTCCTAAACTGATTTAAATCAATTTAATATGCATTTTTTTATATTATATATATATATATATATATATATATATATATATATATATATATATATATATATATATATATATATATATATATATATATATATATATATATATATATATGCGTTACTTGCAATGTTACACAGTAATCAACAGCTCCACATGTATTACTGCATTTTTTTTTTACCCTTTCATAAAATCTATGCACCTGGTTTTTTGGAGAACTATCAATAGCAAAAAATTAGGCAACAAGCTGCAGAAGGGTTGAAGAGCATATACAGCAGCACTTTACAAGGCAAACAAACTCTGGTGCTTTCAGTTTGGTCTACTGCCAAGGCTGCTGTGGCCACCGACTGTGTACAAGGTTTTTTTTGTCAACAGTTGAGAAGCTGGAAGCTTTAAATCGGTTCATGTCAGGAAATGGTTGAGAGTTCCACGCTGCCTCAGCAGAGTGGGACTTTATGGTAAAGGAATACTGCAGCTACCAGTCTCTGCTCTAACTGAGGAGTTTAAGTGCATCGGTGATATTATGGGGCAAGTTGAGCATGGAAGAGGGGGTCTTGGTCTCAGTTCAGCTCCTCCTACATGGCACAAGGCAACCCCAGCTCAAGGAAGGAAGCTTTTAGTCAGAGGTGCAAAAGCAGGCGGAGAGGATGAGGTGTGTACAGGCCGTTTCCCAGGCCAAGCACGGAGAACGGATGAGATGGGAGAGTGTGCAACAACGCAAGATCGGCTGTCAAGACCTATTTATTTCTTAGCAGGCGCCCTTATCCAGGGCCCTTACCCTATGGGCAATGGAACAGAGCAGGATCAGTTTCCTCATCAGAACCAAAACCTGAGTGGGTGAGGATCCCTCATGTCCTTTCTGTTTATCACCTGCAACATTAAGGCACATTGACAGGATGCAAGGTGGGTCTTAGCCAAGGACCGTTTACATGGCGCCATGACCAGGTTCTGCAATGTTTGGCCTTGGCATTGGAAGACAAGTGTAACATGACCAATAAGTTGCCACCAGTTCCATCAAAGCATTACACAGAAAATATTCCTCTGTCCAGGAAAGCAACCACCAAGAAAAGGTGTTAAAACCAAGCCTTGCCCAGGACAACTGGAAGCTGCTAGGAGACTGGAAAACGTTGGCCAAGGGCTTATTTTTCCACCTGAGATTGCCACCACTAAACTTCGACCAGACATTGTCTTGTGGTCTGGATCAGCATGCCTTGTTCATCGGGTAGAGTTAACCCTTTGCAGTCCATTTATTAAGTGCGCGTCAGGTCCAATTTATTTTCATACGCGCAGTTAATTTTAGACGCGTTGTTTAAAATTATTTTTGTCCCCACAGTCAAACGGGTTTAATAGGCTCTGCATATCAACAAAGCACTCACTAAGCATTTCCAGCCCCGCCCCACTCTTTCATTCGCTATAGCTTTCAGATATGCTAAGAAATAAATAGTCGTACATACCGATCAATCATCTCCTGATCACTCGTTTCATCACCAAACTCCTCAATAATGCAATCCAAGTCATTATTTTATTACTATAACATCTCAAAAAAGCTCTGCAAATGTCCGTGATAGTCTGTGCGCTGATACACTACAGCCACCTTGCTTCCTTATGACCGCCACTATGTAATGCCAGGGGCATGTATGACTATTCATGAGATACGCCGTTTTTTTGATGATGTCGGACAGGGTCCGACAATGGACCGGATAGGAATAATTGCAATGTCGGACCAGGTCCGACAACGGACCGCAAAGGGTTAACAGTGCCATGGGAGGATGCTGTGGCTGAGGCGTATGAGGAAGAAACTTTGGCACGCTCAACTAGCTGCTGAGGCAGAACAGCAAGGATGGAGAGTCCGGGATTACCCAGTGGAGGTGGGTTGTCAAGGCTTTGTGGCACACTCTACAACCCAGTTTCTCAGATGTCGGGTTCAGTGGCCAAGAGTGGCGTCACACAGTGAAGAACTTCTATTAAGCAGTAGAAGAAAGGAGTAGCAACTGGCTGTGGTTGAGACGTAAATTCTGGCTGGGGATCTCAAACAATAGAAAGAAAGCACCTCTGATGTACGGGAAAGCAAGCTGGGCTGAGGAGTGTGGGACAGAGGGGGGTGATGCTGGGACGCCAGAAATCACTGGTCGAGCCCTCTTGAGGTGTCGTGGGCTAGTCAACAAAACAGAGGATGGAAGGTGCCCACTTGAAGACCCCAGAGATGTACCCTACTTGGCTCAATCCAGACAGTTGTCATGCTGATACACTGGGGAGACCAGACTGTGGTTGTTCCCTGGAGCCAGCATCGCAGCAGTTGTGTGTGCTGATGCGCTGGGGAGGCAAAAAAAGCTGATCCCTGGAGCAGAGTTCAAATCAGCATGAAGTTTTAATATCTACTCATGTAATGGAAATCTTGATCTCCACAAAAAAAAAAGCTATTAAACAGGATACAACTCTGGGAGATTGTTCTTCCCAGTGCTATTTGTCTTTGAATTGGGACAGTTCTCAAATTAACGGAGATTGCTTTTCAGAGTAAGACAGGTCGCGTAGCACAAAAAGTACAGGATTAAATTAACAAGTGTGACTAAGGTCATCAACAGTCATTTAATTGGGACAGCCACTTATGAGGATATTTTTCCTTCTCCCCGAGGCATCCCGATAGAGGCACCAACTAATATACAGAGGTGTGTGCCATATTAAAACACTGAAGAGCTCACTCCAAACACTTACAAAAGCACAATGGCCAGTTTAAGGGGAAGTGGAAGACAAAAACATTTCAGGCCATGCCTGCCAATGACAGAGTTTCACACATTACAACTGACATTAACTGTCTGATAATCACCAATTGTTACCAAAAACCACATTACACACCTCATTCATATACTAGAGGTCCATTGCTGCCATTAAAATCCAGATAACTGGAACTAGTCACACATTAACACATACTATATCCAAACTGCTAAAATGCAAGGACAAACCACTCAACCCAGGATTCAACTAGACCACTGAAACATGCAATGAACTTACCCAGAATACTTTAATACTGTAAAAAGTACAAAGAAAACTAGTCTACAAAAGCAACACTGTACTACTCTCCTAGTCAGTTACATTAGTAATTAACACTAGCTTTTTCCTGCTATGACTTCTAGCAAGATTTGTCCCTGTGCACCATTTTAGGGCTCTGTGGCTGCAGCTCCCATCTCAATAGGTCCTCTGCTACACAAAACACAGCACTCTGGCTGCTTTGTACTGAGATTTGCAGCTCAGAGTCCTCTGTCAATGTCCTAAGGCAGCATTAGTAATATCAAATAAACAGTAAACATGTAATCATAAGAGCTGTCTGTTACAGTACATGGTCAGATCAGAACTTGACTAATGTGGAGCATTGAAGCTGCAGCACCTGGTTTCCCATATTACAACTGTACACAGTTTAAAAAAAAAGTGCATTCACCAATTCAACACACACTTTCTCACTTTCTGGGCTAAGTTGATACAAAAGGGTACAGGGCAGTATTAAATTTGCATACATATAAATTACTGGTATCTAGTTGTGGCCAGTAATTCAGTCTTAGCAGTGTGCGACACCCAGTCGGGAAAAACTCAATTGTGACGTCAAACCAAAACTGAGCACAACTGATCTGTGCATACTGTGTGCGGCGGGCTTAACACGTTTTGGTCAGGTGACAAATACAATGAACTGTTATGATCTACAATACACACCTGAAGTTTAATATTCAAATTATGAATGTGTTACTAACAGTTATTTTAACTGCACCAGGAGTTGCTACATGCTGTATTGAAGAAAGAAAACAAGCCTGTTTTTCATAATCTACTTTGTAATTTATTGGGACCCCCAAAATTTCAGCTGGGACCTTTTTTTTTTGTCGAGTCCTGGACCCTCTATTTTAATACAGCAACTTTTGTTTAAGTAATATGCATTATACAAATAAAGATTGAAATTTGCATGCAAGTGACATTTAATGTGTGATTTATAGTACTCAGTCAAACTATTTCTTTTACAGAAAATAAAGTGCGTGAATGGCGTCCGACGAACCTTTGAAGGTTCAAAACAATCTTCAAATTCCTGGCTAGCAAACAAGCCTTCAAACCTTCCAAAACAGCCCTAAAAGATTGTCAACTTCCTTTACTCCAAATACCTTAACTTGTTCAATGCAGACTAGTATAGAGGTGCAAGAGAGCAATTTAACTGGAAGCAGCAGACCGACAATTCTAGACTAGACAAACCCAAAACTACAATGAATTCAACATTTAAAAGTTCTGGAGTTGAATATAAATTAAATACCTACCAACACTGACTTAAACCTTAAGGAATTGCTTCACAATATCTGAAATGTAACATTGATAGACAGCAAAACATATGGTGCTGGCATCTTGCACATAGGCCAGTTATGACTGCCCAGAAATGGTCTGCATTTTGGTCTTAATTGCCCACACAGTCATGGAGCCATCATATTTTATGCAGTCTCTGAACCACCTGGGCTCTGAACTGTCTTAACTCATGTGTGAAATGCTATGCCGGTGGAGCACTTTTAAAATAGTTAACTGTAATCTATGGCTAATGGGTGACTATTTCAAGCATACTTGTTTAAGTTGTCTTGCTTCAAAAACTACAATCATTCTCTAGGTCTTACAAAATGTATCGCTACACAACATGTTTTGAATATGTTATCTTGTTTAATAAAACGTTAATGAAAAAATGTTTTAGAACAAATACCAGATAACATACTAAAGTGTAACTCTTGTACATATTGATAGAACGTGTATATTACAACTGTTTTTTCTGTGTACTTTGTACATTAGTTTATATATATTTTTTTTTTATTTCTTAGCAGACGCCCTTATCAAGGGCGACTTAATCGTAAGCAAATACATTAAGTGTTACAACACAAGTAATACAATAAGAGCAAGAAATACAATAACTTTTGTTCAAGTGTGACAAGTTGGCCATCTGTAATAAACGCTGGCATGGTTTCTAAAAATTAGCCTTTCCCCACTGTTCCCTTTAAGTGTATCGGGGTATTTCGCGTTTGATAAATAACTGAATATTTCTTTAAAGTTGGGCTCCAACAGCTTTTACCCATAGTGTTGAAACACTGTACGTGGTTGGGTTGTGATGTTGCATTGCATTTATTATATATATATATATATATATATATATATATATATATATATATATATATATATATATATATATATATGCGCAACACATTGACGAAATAAAACCAATAGGCTAAAATGTATTAAATGTAGCTGGTTTTATTTATTTAAGCAGTGATTAGAAAATATGGTATATGTGCGTATTATAAAACGGTTTATTGATTTGATTGTGTTACATGAAGTGTTTTCGGCGCACGTAGTTGCTAGTGTTTTGGTCTTTAAAAGGGAGAGTTTAACGTGAATTCAAAGTGCAGCATAGTGTTTTGAACGCTCATTACACTCGAGTGTTGTCAACTTCCATTCCATTCAGTGTTTTATACTGTAGTGTTGTGGGCGTCCTCCATCGATACTGAAGCGCTACAGTGGGCGTAGATTGAAAGTCAACATCCCGTGACCGTACACCGGACGTGACGGGTTTTGCTGTCCGTGTTACAATATATCTTTTTTCTAAATACAATTGCTGATCAAGAACGAGGTAGTATATGGAGTCTAGAATAAGTTAAGGAATTGTTCAACTTTACGGGCTGACGAGGAGCTGTTCACAAAACAAAAGGTGGTACTGTGTGTGCTGCTGTACTTTTATGGGCGAATCGCCGTTGCTATTTGGCTGACTGAACGGGTTATGGCGGCATTATACCGTATAGATGGCGCAATTTCGTTTTGTGTGAATGGGCATTTTAAATTTTTAAACCAGTAGCAGCATTTGTGCGTGAAGGCGCAAGACGCAGCAGCAGCACTTCTAACTTGCTCCGGTATAGTTCAGCAAGGGCCTTCACTGGCAACGTTACCCTGACAAGTCACTGATTTAGTTAGTCCATCACCATACATCACTTTACTACAACATTATATTTTGTTTAAACGAATACAGGACTAGACGTCTTAATTTCACAAAACGTTATATTAGTACATTTAAATATCGATTTGAACAACATGATCAGGATAATGGCCCGGCGGCAGCAGACTACGTACTAGACTGCTTATTTCTCACAAAGTTAAACTCACTTGATGAGCAGTACATCATTGGAAGTTTAAGGAACATATTTACAGCGTGCAAACAAAATACTCAAACCAATGACACTCCATTTTTACAAACGTGGTAATTTGTTGCTAGTTTGTAAAGACATATTCATGGCTTGACCTGCTACGCTTAGTCTTGATGTTCACAGCAGATCAAAAGCCACTACTCTTCAGCTCCCCACCCCCACAATCACATACCAACAAGCGCTTTAATTTCCAGTATGCAACCTACCAGTCTCCAGACAGACTTTTCACACATGCTCCTCTTCGACTTCCTTTCAAATCACAAAGGCTAAAGAATTTCAGCTCCAACTCAGGCCTCAGTTTAAAAAGCGTACTTGGTTTAAAGGCAACATTTGTATTCACCTTCTCCCTGGCTTTATGACGCTGTAAATATTTAAAGCCACATTTAATTTTTTTTTTAATTTTTTGTTGCAATTTATAACCATACCATGCCTGCATTGAATGTGCCAATTATATAAAAAATAAATTAAACTACTTACTGTAGCTAGGTAACGGTTTCCACCGGCACATTAACTTTCTAGTTACGCAAAAAAAGTGCCATTACAAATAATATAATTATAGCCATTTAAATGGACTAAACGTAGATAACGTATACACAATAGATAAAATCAACGTTGTAGATAACCGAGTTGATAATTATTTCGGGAAGAGGGCGGCGTTCTACGGTAATACAAATGTAACAAATCCCATTTAAAAAAAGCACCAAACAATAACACCGCGATAACCATACCCATCACAAAAAATGTTTATCAGCGGCCGCAGGAAAGTGAAATTCTTTCTTGGCATGGGTACCGACATCAATTTGTTATTTAATTTGAAGGCTTAATTTATAGACGCACAACTTGTATCGGTTTATATAAAACAATGAAACAAAGAAAATAACTTCTCCGGTTCCAACACAGGCGCACAAAATAGAAACTCGTTCTGAGACTAGGTTTCACATCCATGGCAGACGATCCTTTTCGACACGACGAGCTCGAAAAACTTACCTGACACAAAAAAGGTATTTCCCTCTTTCAGGCAGTAATATTCAACCACCAACTCGTTTATTTTCAGAAAACGATAAACCACCTTTTTGTGAACCCGAACTTCTCCAATGCTGCCGCAGCTTACCCCTTCCACACTAAACAGTGAAACTCAAAATGGCGTCTCTGAGAGAAAGCTCTTATAAGAACCCCGCGGGGCTGATGTATCCCGCCGCTCAAAAGAAAAATAGATCCCTAAATTGCGTTGACAAATCGGGGTTCGGGTGTTGACTCTTTTAAAACATTAATGTTATGTTTTATACTGTTTATTTTAAAAGCAGTTGTCTGGTTTTGCAAATGTAAAGTTGAACATTACACAGTACCATCGTAGCGAAAGGATACAGTGGATGTACTGACGGCAAGGTACCTATTCTCATTATGTTGGAATGTGTTTGTGAGGAGGAGGTGCAGATGAGCGAGAGTAGGTGCGACTGCGTGCAATACCACTACCTCACGGAAAACTGGAAAACGTTGTAAGCAAACTGCGGTCTGAGTTGCCAAGTCCGCTTATAATAAGCGGGATTAGGCTTGTTTTTTTTCTGAGAGTCGCGATTGGAATTTGCATAAACGCCCATACTTTAATGTGGGTTGCGCGTGTTTGGGGCTTGTTTTGAACGAGGTCGCGTTTTCTGTCAGAAATCTGGCAACCCTGACTCCGGTATTAAACTACAGTTCTTGTACTTTATACATCTCTTTGTGCTTCATATAGGAAAAAAAAAAAAAAAACGGAAACCTAAAATATTTCTTTGAGCTTTGATATTGTAAAGTGCATAACTTTGGTCGATTCGTCTAAATACTTTTGGTTTTGTAGATCTGCACTTATAGCTGAGCAGATGGGTCACGTTTTTTGAGTGACATAATGCCTGGACCCATTGGCCACACGCAGGACGCCGAGAGATCCCATATATTATTTGTTTATTTAGCAGACGCCTTTATCCAAGGCGACTTACAGAGACTAGGGTGTGTGAACTATGCATCAGCTGCAGAGTCACTTACAACTGCGTCTCACATGAAAGACGGAGCACAAGGAGGTTAAGTAAATATACTGGGATCTTCAAATAGTATTTCTCAGTCTTTACGCAGTTCAGTACAGTGAACCGGAGTTCTTTGTCTGGACATTTTAAACAGCGTTTACTTTAAGTCATTTGACTGATAAATATGTTTTTCAATTATGTTGTGTTTCCAAGCTAAATTTTAAAATATAATTGGAATTATAACACTTTAGTGTCAGGTTGTATTTTTTTTCCCTGAATTCTTACATTGGAAATCACTCACATTTTATTGATGCAAGTACAAAAAACAGTCTTAAGGCATGCTTTATTTCAGAAAAGAGAGAAAAGCCTAAATTAGATTTTGAAAACGTTTATTGAAACAGTATCAATTGATGGGTAGCCAATCAGCCAAATTATATTATAATATATAAAAGAATATAAATTGATTTGATGGCAGAGTGCAATTCAGAAACAAATATTTAAATGAGTAGAATTTTTAGAAATTGTACAATAAGACATTCAATGTTCAAATCAATTTGCAATGTTAATTTTCAGTGGTTTCATCATCAAATTGATGAACTGTTATGGGATTACAGCATCCCTCCCCTCCCTGGCTTGGGCAAATTTCAATACATTGCAGATTTTGCTGACGACAACTACATCTTGTTAAAGAACAGCAGAGACTGCCAGTACATACCAGATCCTGTAGGGCTCAGAAAAAGCACTGTCACTGTGCCAGTATCCTCCATTCTCCACCCCATGGTCTAGTGGAGATCATTTTTGTTTAGTTTGCCGTGATGCCGCTTCACATGTTGTTTGAAACTGTCCTCACATGGTGGTAGCTTTGCAAGGCCAGTATTATTTTTGTTAACAGTTTAACTCGCAGCTTATTCACATTTTCATGTTTTTTTCTTTCCTTATCTTTAGAGTCTTACGTGACAGCTGTGATTTTGAGAGTATCATCTCCCCTGAGCGATGTAAGATCTTTAAACATGTCTGGACCCTTTTCTTGAATTACTGTACTTTGAAAAACATATATTTTTTTCCATTTCCAAAAATAGTAGATGTTGTGTCACATCCAATGAGGGCATGAGGAGTAGGAAGTATATTACAAAATACTACAGACAAAGATCAACATATTTCATGGAGTGGAATAAATCATAAGTATCTGGTGTCTTAATGACAATTCTCCCCTTGCTTCCAGTTTCAGCAAAAAAGATGTTTACATATATGTTTACAGATGTATACATACTGTATATTCCAATACTTCTTGCACGCCATTAGCAATGACACATTTTGTGGCCTCAGGCCCAAATTTATAAAGGGGAAAAACAGACCTCAAAAAGCCACGTATTGTGCGTGTTTAGTACGGCCGCACTCAGCATCAAAATAACAAACTATTTTATAAGACTAATTAGGTGAAGCAGGCAATTCTGCAATCAAACCATTTAAATACCCCTCACCGCAATTAGCGGTGGAGAATTACACACCTCTCACAATAAATAGTGGGTTTGGGTCAACCCTGTGTGTGTAGGCTACACATTCCAAAAGAAAATGAATGGCACACAAAGACCTCAGCCTGGTACTAGCCATGGTGATGAGGATGCTCGGAAGCGAAAACTGAAATTTACCAATATGGAAGTGGAGATTTTGGTACAAGCAGTACTTGTAACACATGAAGATGTGTTACAAGCTCGAAATACATCACCAGGACAAATGAATAAAATATGGAATGTGTGGTAGCTTCTTAATAAACAAATGTACCACTTTAGAGTTTGTAGTAGGTTGCTTATACATTACGACCCATCATCCAGTTACTGTGCTTTGCATATTAGTTCAACTTCATATTTCATATAGAATAATTTCAGGCGTACAGACTTTTCAAATTTCAGAAACAATACGTTTTATTTACTTACATCCATGGCAGTGAAACGGGTGGATAATCCGTCCATTGTTGTACAGCAATATGTTTAGCAACAATAACTCCATACAGCTTCATACGAACAGTCTTCAGTTTAAGTACGACATATATCCATGGAGACATGGCGGCATACCCCACACTAAAAGTATATTTATTGGTAGGACCGATAAAAGATCACGTGGTAGTAGGGTGGAAGAAAGGTTGCCACACCCAGTTATTCTGGGCCGAGACTGGCCAAAATTCAAATAATTAATGCAAATAATGGCAGTCTCAGCCACACACGTAAACGTGGCAGAAAAAAAGAAAAGGGAACGAACTGATGTGTTTTCTTTTCAAGCTGAAATGTTTTTTCCTATTTTCCGTGTTAGAAAAATTAATAGAGAGAAGGACTGCAAAATGGGAGGCAGCATCATTGAGACAATGCTGGGGTCTTGTGGGAGAGCGCTCGGATGTTAACAAACGCCAGTCAAAGGGAGTCGGAACGCAGTGTGACTGAGAGGGCGAGGTTACTGGGCCATCTAGGGCAGATGCTACTTCAGCCCCTCTCAATATACCGGACATGTGGTACTCAAGCGCAGACATAGTGTGGGGCCAACATAATGACCCCTCACTAGTGCACGCTTGGGGGCAAGTCCGGTCTATTGAAGGTAAGGATGTTTATGGCGCTGGGGCGCTAGTATATCCACACTTCAGTATCAAGGGGCAATTACTGTAATCTAGCCACGGGCACAGGACAGCCTGTAACACAATTATTGGTTTCCCCGTCTTGTTGGACCGAGGTCATGAGGCTGGTGCATGATATCCCTTTTGAGGGGCACCTCGGAGCTGTCAAGACAAGGGAGCAGATATTGGCTCGATTCTATTGGGTAGGTCTTCATACTGATGTGTCGAAATATGTAGCCGCATGCCCAGACTGCCAGCGAGTAGCACCGGGTCGAGTGCGCCCTGCCCTTTTGGTTCCACTGCTGATTATTTCCACTCCTTTTGAACGCATTGCAATGTACATAGTGGGCCCTTTGCTACCTTCTGACTCCAGGTATACGCATATATTAGTAGTGGTAGATTATGCAACACGATACCCGAAGGCAGTTCCATTGAGGTCCACTAGTGGCGCTGCAATAGCCACAGAGTTAGTACAGATTATGGCTAGAGTAGGGATCCCCAAGGAGATTTTGACTGATCATGGAACAAACATTTTGTCTAACACATTACAGCAGGTATATAAAATATAAAAAATACATCCCATCAGGACATCTGTTTATCATCCACAGACGGACGGTTTGGTGGAGCGATTTAATCAGACCTTGACGCAGCTGCTGAGAAGTTTTGTAACACAAGAGCAAAAACATTGGTCATCGCTTCTTCCCTACCTCCTTTTCGCAGAGAGAGAGGTGCCGCAGAGCCCGACAGGGTTCTCCCCCTTCGAGTTCTTGTGCGGCCGACAGCCTCACGGCATCCTCGATCTGTTGAAAGAGGGGTGGGAGGAGCACAAAGGCTTGTCCAAAATTGTAGTGAAGCATGTGCTCCTGCTAAGAGATTGCCTGGATTTGGTCGGTCGTTTGGCCCAGGACAACCTCAAATCAGCTCAGCACCGGCAACCACAGCATTACAACAAGAATGCAGTAATTCAAACCTTCCCTTCTCAGAATTTATGTCGGCCAGGGTGTTCTCGGCTCACTGCGCACCAGTGACCCCTGTAGTCTGGCCTTGCGGGTTTGCCTGTAAGCTGCCCAGAGCTGCGTTGTCCTCCAACGCTGTAGCTCTGAGGTGGCTGCATGGTGGGTCTGCAGTGTGAAAAGGAGCGGTCGGCTGACAGCACACACTTCGGAGGGCAGCGTGTGTTCGTCTTCACCCCTCCCGAGTCAGCGCGGGGGTGGTAGCAGTGCGCTGAGCTTAAAAAATAATTGGCTATTCCAAATTGGGAGAAAAAATGCTAAAAACAATTGGTGACTACTAAATTTAAAAATAAATAAATAAATAAATGATGTACCTGGTTTTTCACTGAAAGTAAAAACTTTCCCAGTGAAACAATGAAGCAGCACACCTGATGGAATCCACGGTGATAACTCAGGTGGCATGGCTCAGGTGGCAACGTTATGGGTAAAGTACAGCCTTTTTGTTGGATTGCTTCTGTCAGGTGGTCTTTAAAACATAGTTTTCTGCTTGGGCAATGTTTAAACAATTTTTTTAACGGTTGCAACCAGTGTGTCTGCTTTCGGAAAATGATTTGCCCAGATATTGCTGGCAAGGGCTATGTGGGCATTACAAGTCAAATGTACTGAATTTGGCAGTAAACCTCGAAGAATGTCATTGTATGCCTTGATCATGTAACTGGCATTATCAAAGACAAATCCAGTCACATTATTAAAATTAACTTCAAATGCATTTAAACATTTCACAACGCCCTGTGCCACCGATGAGTAATTCACAGAGTGCAGATTAACTGTATCGGCTAATATTACTTTCAGTTCAAAGGTATTCGATAGACCTTGGAGAACAAACAAAATGTGTAAAACATACTGATCTTTTGCATTTGTAGACTTGTCAGTAACTACAGATACACTGTCAGACATCTTTACCAGTTGTACAATTTTCATCTTGTGCAATTCATCAATTTGGGGTAGATATTCCCTTCTCAGTTGACCTGCTGTAGGAATTGCTCCTGTATTTATTAAATGTTTGTTCAGAAATGCACATAGTTTGGGATTATCAGTTTTTTTTTCCAGGGGAATATTTGCACAAACAAATGTCTCTGTCAAATTGAAAATAACATCTCGTCAGCGTTCATTACTTTCGTTCCCCTTACGTTTTTTACTGGAGGACGTCGTATCATAGCTGTCAATCTCAGCCTTTGGTTTTCTGTGTTTTTCTGATGATAAATGTCGGTTTACTGTTGACTTTCGAGTGTGGTCCAAAGATAAATTGCAGGTTGTGCAAAATAAATTATACCCATCGGTGTACAGAACACCAGGTGGATATTGTTGTGTGCGTTCAGTCAATGAAATGCTTTTTGATTGCAATGTCTTTGACTCCATGTTTAGGTCTCTCGATTTTTCTTTTAACACATCAATTTATTCAATTACCATTTATACTCATCATAATTAGCTTTTATAATTTCAAATTAGTCAAAGCGTAATGTGTTGATTTCTTAATTGTGAATTTGATTACTATAACTGGAGCGGCTGCAGGGACATCTAGAGGATAGCAGTTGAATTACAATTGAAAAAAAACAGGTTGCGTAAAACGCAGGACCTTAAACATGGGGTCCTAATACTTCTGAGCAAGACTGCTGCTAATACTTCTGAGCAAGACTGTAATGTTTTTGCATCCACCTTCAGGTTGCTGAGATTGAACGAAGTTTACAGTGTAGGAATGTTCACTGCTGTTAGAAATGTATGTACACTTTTAAAATTATAAGCCAATGGTTGCGAGTCACAGATATTGTTGAATTAAACCAATTTTAAGACAATTTTTTAAAATGTATTTCAAAATAAAATTACATATTATCTGTCAGAAGAGATGGTGATTGAGATGCTCATTATTAACATTATTTCGTAAATCAGCATAATTTCCGAATTTACATTAGGACGATTATTTACAACCTTTTGAAAATCCTTTCCCCTATGTCTTCATAAGCTATTTATAACCAGTTAAAATAGTTCACTGCTCTATTCAAGCTTAGTTTATACTATTTTTATGGTTTAGGAATAAGCATACTCTAATATAATATAATATCAATATTAACAGTTTTAAATTAAGTTTCTGTAAAAATCATAAAAGGGTAATATAAAACACAAGGTTAGAAAGCTTTAACTTTGTAGTTAATTTTTGTTCTTCATACTTTCTTTCAATATCTTTGTGTTTTTGAAATATGCAGCATTAATTACAGTGGAACATACTTCTGGAAGGGTGGAATGTTATGGAGCAAAATGAAAAAAATACATAAAACATTAAAGGGCACACTGCTGTTAACAGGAGACTCTGATATGCCCAGCTTGTCTTCCATATGATCAGGAAGACTTGTGTATTTAGTTCAGGGGTATCAAACTCAGTTCCTGGAGGGCCGCGGTGTCTTCTGGTTTTCGTTCCACCCGAGCTCTCAGTTACTTAACTGGTCTAATTATTTGATTAATTGGACAAATGTAAAACCTCCATCTAGGTCTCAAAATGTTTCATAGGTCGCGTACCTTGAATCAAGTGCATTAATCATCAACTGTAAGACCTTGAAAAATATGAAATATGTCCAAATGAATAAATAATTAGATTAATTATGTTAATTGAGAGCTTAAGTTGGAATGAAAACCAGAAGACAATGCGGCCCTCGAGGACTGGAGTTTGACACCCCTGATTTAGTTGCATACATTGAATTGAGCATTTTGTTCAACAGTCTTCAATACAAGACTAACAATTGCCACATATTGCACATTTTATAGTCAAAATGATCTTTTGGGGGGGATGAAAAGGGTAAATATTTTCATGAGTAAGGCCTTTAAATGATTCAATTGTATCACATTAAAACTGTCATGTTTCAACAACCCATCATACCAATTTTGGTGAGAACAGGATTATCAAGGGTAATAAAATGGTGATTTCCACAATGTTTATGTTTTCCATGCATAGTTGTATTGTTTAAACCAATTTGTACAAAAACTGTACCACAGTGGCACAGTACAACATGGCTAATCTTGATGTGGACAAAGTTAGCTTTAAAATGATACATGTTGTTTATATAAACCTTTTTTTCAGGTTATCTGCTCATCTATTAGTGCACGTTGCGCTGGCAGGTTTCATAAGCCTACACGATGTTACAATTTGCATATGGATAATGTGCCCTGAACAATTGGGTTACTGAATCTTGAATAGAGTAACCTATACATGCTTGGTGAAAGTAAATCACAGAGCAAATAAAATGATGTGATATATATGGGCTAATGAGTGACATATGTGCATGTAATTGTTTTTTTTTTTTACTGTACTGTGCTAGCAGGCTGTATTTTTAAAGAATATAGCGGGCTATGTTTGTGTAGAAATAGCATGTTTATCAATAATGTTTTGTTTTTTAACTAAAAGACGATAACATTTAGATGACAACAGATTATTGTTATTATTATTATTATTATTATTATTATTATTATTATTATTATTATTATTATTATTATTATTATTATTATTAACAGGCTTGGTTAATATACTTAGATAAATGTCTGGAAATGTGTGAAAAATGTGTCAAAATACAAACTACTTTGGAAATACTATTTTCAATACAAAATAAAATTTGAAATTGCAAAATACCTTTTATAAAACAAACCAATATTTTCATAGGTCATCAAGAAAAATAAAATATTTTGTCAATAAAGGAACTGAAACAGTTAACAATGAACATTTCAAGCTACATTAAGCAAACATGCAGTGGGTCCTTGTTTCCACCAGGGGAACCACTATCTAATAGTGTGTAGGTCGCTCAGGCCCTGTTACTAACACTGGCTACTACATTTTGATAGATATCTGGTAGAATATTATGCCAATTCTACTTCAGAGCATTTGACATTTCAGTAAGGGTTGGTGGTCTAATGCCTAAGGTGGCATTTCAAAATGTCCCACAGTGGTCACTCTGCGCCAGCCACTGCACATTTTCAAAATTACTGTCCATGAACCACAGTCTAACACCAGTGGCTGGTTTTTCAAAATGTGTAATCTGCATAACAGTGATCCAGTTTTGTAATCCTATATTTTGTGATCGAAATTACTTAAAGAAAAAAAAAAAGGATTTCATAATTGTAATTATTTGTAATCTGGATAATTGTAATCCAGCAGTGATATTTTCTGAGAAAAAGAAATCTCGATTACAAAATATAGGATTACAAAATCCGGATCACTGTTATCCAGATTACCAATTTTGAAAAACCAGCCCCTGGAGTCTTCCAGTGAAAAAAGAACATCTAGGATCACGTGGCTTGGAGGGCCGCGATGGGCCCAGAGCTCCTCGGGCTGACAGGAAGAAGCTTGACTGGGAAACTGGTGTACATAGAATTAGGCACCACTAAAATCGTGAGGAAAACAGAAAATATTGGACACACTAAATAAAAACAAATAAATACATAAAAAAGAGACTACGGTGTTCTCCATGAGTTCTCCTTTAACAAAACAAGTTTCTGGAAGAGGTCATCCAACAGTCAGCATCTGTGAGAGCTGAAAATCATCCCAGCAAAACAAGCAGATGCTCAACAGGATCAGCAGATGAAGGAAGAATGGTATTAAAGCATTCAAACAGTTTCTTTATGAAAGGGTATTGCTCTGAAGATACCACACCCTTCCTCGTGTCTTCAAAAATATGAAGGATTTCAGCTTTGTTGTTATTGAGGGAGAGCATGACGTATAAGCTGATGGAATCTCTTTGTTTCTCCAGCAGAACGGTGTGGCAGCTAGCACATATTAAAAAATGTATTGGTGATTGTGGCCAAAATTGATTCATTAACCTCAGCCTTTAGCTCAAGAAAACTGCCAAATCGTTTCTGGAATCCAGTTATGATGGCCTGCAGTAGATGGGAGCACTGGCATAGGTTTGTGGCCTGCAATAATTTTGACTCCACAGCAAAATGAGTGGAGATTAGATCACCATAGTAACAGGTTTTCTGACCCTGAAGGTGAGCTATAGTAGTGGCAATGGGCTTCAGCACTTGGCAGTGAGTACTCATCAAGAAAGTCTAAGCACTTCTAAAGCTAGGAAGTTGGAGTTTTTCCATCAACTGGGGAAATTTCTCACAGATATCAATTAGTAGGTTCAAACTGTCATACAATTAATTCCATTGAGTAGGGCATGGACTAATCCATTGGCAATGGCAGATTTACAGAATTATTTATCAAGTTTTTGGTCGACCAGATGCATTTTACTTGAGCTGTACAGCGTTTTTCTCTCCTTAAATCAAAATCCGTACTCAACAAAGTATGGCAATTTTCTTTTCGCTTTTCTGCTATTACCTATGTATTTATCTTTTTATATTTCTACCCACCTACTTTGATGGGAATGCAATCAGATTTGTTATTTTTAAATAAGAACACGGTTGATTTTAACTCACATTGGTCTTTGTTATTATTAGAATGAAATTAAAAGTACAAATGTGGCAAACGGCACATCTTCACTCAAAACTTTACGTTCATTCCCTTCTGATGTTCTGTTTTTAAACATTGAACACAATTATAGATAATGCCAAATAATAATAATAATAATAATAATAATAATAATAATAATAATAATAATAATAATAATAATAATAATAATAATAAACTACTGTATATAGCATATATTTTTCTTACCTGATGTGCTAACAAGTTAACAGTTTTCTTTGGGCTACTGGTGGCAATTCCTTATTGGACAACTTATATATACACAAGGAAGAATTCAGGAGAAAATGTCACTTTTAATCAGATAATAGTCTACTTTTTTCAGCTAAAGACCATACAGGAACAGAAAAAGTACACATTTGTGTATACACAACGTTGTTTACAAAACTCTATGTTATTGTGTTCTCGCAGCAAAAAAGTTGTTTGCATCTGAAATCCTGCAATAAACGTAGATCCAGATGGCATAGCAGCAATGTATTACAAAATTACAAAATACTCAGGCATGTGTATTTTAAATACAAAATACAAAATACATTCAACTCCATCATTAACTGGCATGAGAATGTTACAACAATATTAGCTGAGCTAAGTTGCAATGTACATCGACTAGGCTTTTACTTATATATTATTGTTTATTTGTGGATGAGTCAAAGCCTTCAGCAGGGGTATGGTGTTATTTTTAGGTATGTGAACTACACTGAAATACTAAAGTGAATAGGAGATGCATTGTGGAATTGTTACCTGCATGGGACTGGGAGAAAACAGGTAGTAGAGACTGTAGAGAGATTATGCTATAAATATATAAATTAGACAAGACTGTTGCATTGAAAATTGGGAGGGTCATGTTGTTAATGAGAAAGTCTGTTGGACTGCTGACTGTCCACATATTATGACACTGAAGCCCACAATGCACAGCTTCCTGTTTCTGTGATTTTCACTTTTGCATCCGACCAGGGCTTCCTGGTGTTCATTTCCTACCCTTGCTATTTCAGTAACACCCCATAGAGACTCTCTTGCTAGACTCATTGGTCAAAGCAGCGACTATGCTGAGGGATGAGCATTTATGCCCCTTGGGAAGTCAGGGAGATCCTTCTGCTTTCAAAACTTGTTGCTGCATTGTTGCCCACAGCTCTCATCAATCACATGAGGTAGTAATAGCCACTTCCTTGCATCAAGTTTTAAGTTACTGTTACATGGGAGTTGATGCTTGTAAAACTGGTCTCTGAATAGAAGACATTTCATGACAAATATATAACTTTTCAATGTAGCTGGTTATACACCAGTTTGTTATATAATTGGGGCAGCAGTGTGGAGTATAAGAACATAAGAAAGTTTACAAACAAGAGGAGGCCAATCAACCCATCTTGCTCGTTTGGTTGTTAGTAGCTTATTGATTCCAGAATCTCATCAAGCAGCTTCTTGAAGGATCCCAGGGTGTCAGCTTCAACAACATTACTGGGGAGTTGGTTCCAGAACCTCACAATTCTCTGTGTAAAAAAGTGCCTCCTATTTTCTGTTCTGAATGCCCCTTTATCTAATCTCCATTTGTGACCCCTGGTCCTTGTTTCTTTTTTCAGGTCAAAAAAGTCCCCTGGGTCGACATTGTCTATACCTTTTAGGATTTTGAATGTTTGAATCAGATCACCGCGTAGTCTTCTTTGTTCAAGACTGAATAGATTCAATTCTTTTAGCCTGTCTGCATACGACATGCCTTTTAAACCCAGGATAATTCTGTGTGCTCTTCTTTACACTCTTTCTAGAGCAGCAATATCCTTTTTATAACGAGGTGACCAGAACTGAACACAATATTCTAGGTGAGGTGTTACTAATGCAGTAGTGGTTAGGGCTCTGGACTCTTGACCGGAGGGTTGTGGGTTCAATCCCAGGTGGGGGACACTACTGCTGTACCCTTGAGCAAGGTACTTTACCTAGATTGCTCCAGTAAAAACCCAACTGTATAAATGGGTAATTGTATGTAAAAATAATATTTTGTAACAATTGTAAGTCGCCCTGGATAAGGGCATCTGCTAAGAAATAAATAAATAAATAGATAATAATAATAATAATAATAATAATAATAATAATAATAATAATAATAATAATTGTAAAACAATGGTAAAGGCTGTGGCGATGCTATTGTCAGTAGTACTCACACCATGTATTCTTCTAAAGGATAAATAAAAGGAAATTAAACACATTAAACAAAAAAGAAATAACAGTGGTGCCTATGCTATTAATACAGCTACCTGAAATTGAAACTAGTACAAAATGACCAGTTTGTTGTTCAACTTAGGAAGAACAAAAATGAAATGTAATTCAGCACTTAGTAACCAACTGTTGTAATTTTCCAATTTTCCAGAAAGTTACATCAAATGCTATTTACGAGAAGTAATGTAAGCCTGTCAGGAATGCTTAAGAATGCATACTTCAACAAATGCACTGTTTAAAGGACTGACATTATTGGCAGATATGCTTTATCGTGTTTTGCATTGCTATTCAAAAGAAAAACATATTTTGTACCATGCGGACAAAAAACATTATTTAATTTATCTCAACATCGATACTGCTGTGGCTTAAATGATTTAGACAGGGCCCCTTTGTGTGTCCAAGTTATGAAAGACAACTCTACCAGGGTTAAGTCTATTTACTTCATTTCTGTATTTTTAAACATGTGTAGAATGCCAAGGAGTGCCTACATGTTAAACACACGGATAACACAAGGAGTGCCTACATGTTAAACACACAGATAACCCCCTGCACAAGCACATTTTATACATATATTTGGAGAGTCACTGACTGGTCATGTTAGATGTGTGCATGCAAAATTAGATCAATTGAATAGATCCTGTAAAGTTGAAATACAGTATTTTCCCACTTTAAGACAAAAAAACAAAAACAGGGTCACCTGCCATAACACTGTCAATAAGGTATTTGTCTACAATGGGAGGGATTTTATGTAAAGGAATACATGATAACTGTCTCTAATTCCTTCAAGGAAGTTGGGGTGGCAATCTGCAATATACCCTGTTATTCAGAAAGGCGTTTATTTATTTATTTGACTGGATGGCTCTCTGACTGGATGGTAAGAGCAGGTGACCACAAAGACAGGATATGTTGTCTGAAACGTAAGTTTGGGAGAAAGCTGCCCCCTGTATACAGAACCTCATCTAATTCTAACCTATCTAAAAAACATATAGAAGCAAATAACTCGCAATCTTGAGTGTTATATTCATCCCCTCCAGGTACCTCTTAGTCCAATTAAATCTGTCCTGTTGCCCAGGCAGTGGGCCCTCAAACCATGATAGTTTGTGGAAAATGTCACAATTTCATGTCATGTATGCAAACATCAACAAATTTTGGATAAAATGAATTACTGCATTCATAATCTGAATAGGAGATTGATTGTCCTTAGAATTTGCTACAGTTCTTCCCTATTTTCTGCCCTTTAAATGCATTTACCTTAAAGTTGAAAAATGACACAGCTGTAAAACATGGCACTACTGAGTTACACAAAATGCTTTTTTGAACACAAAACAGTGATTGTTTTTTTATGGACCTTAACCACTTTTCTGTGGTGTCTGTGGTAATCAAATATGAGAGAAAATAGAGAACATGTCATTTCTTTTAAACTAGTACACTGCAATCACATTAATATGCCTGTGATTGATCACCACTTCCTTTTTGAATATATAGTACAGGACTAGATGTGTTTAAAATGAAATCAGTCTATGCACTCATTCAGAAGCAACTGCAGTAAGTCAATCTTTTTGAAAATCACACACAAAACTATATAGTCATGCACAGCTAGTAGCCTGTGTGTACTTACAAAGGTCTTTAGTGAGCTGAATAATATATTGAAAAACAAAACCAGTTTTACCTAAACAAAAGGCATTGAGGAAGGTTGAGATACTGTGATAATAAAGTACTGTGAGCCATGGTTACCTTTTCTAGAAGTGTATGAGTCCTTTTCACAAACTTATTTAAAGAATAACTACCTTGTGACAAGCTGGCTTGTGCGGTGATGTCAGACCCAGAAGAAACACACAGCACTGTGAAATGAATGCGCTGCGTGCACGTTTTAATAAATAAACAAATAAAACAGTTGAACAAAACCCTGCACACAAAACAAAATGGCACGTTGGCCAAAATAAAGACAGACAACCAAACGGGACGAACCAAAACAACTATCGTGTGGGTTCTCCCGCACAAATAGCAATTGTTATTTAATAATTTTTCTCCTTCTCTCTCCTGTTCTTTCTCCCTGAACACACCAACCCCTAGTGAGGATTCAATTATTAATTAATCATTCACTTGAATTCCAGCACATGAACTAATTTGTGCAATCCTCGTGCCCACATATTAATACAGAGCCCAATTTATACCCTATACACCAATATATATATATATATATATATATATATATATATATATATATAGCAACAATAACACACCACATACAACATATAACACAAACTACGCACAGGGGCAGGGAACCCCATCACATACCTGTATAATAATAATAACATTAAAAGTAATCTATACATTCTGACAGATTCTTGATTATCAAACAGTATTATAAAACATTTATTAAATAACTCTTGAAGTAAGTGAAAGTATTGTGAACAGGGCCTGATTTTTTAAAGTTGTTCTTTTATGTATTCACACTCTGTATTCTGTTCATTTCAAGGTTATTCCCCATCTTGCAATAAATGTTTATTTTATTTTTCCATTCAGACTTTGTTCTGAATCCAGTTGAGCATTGCTGGATGGTGTAGAAGTTTGGTGAAGACACTCTGGCTACGTACACACACAGGCTAAATGCGGTTGTGAGTTTGCCTTTTGCTCTTAATACGGTTTGTATACACACAGTTTGGTTACAAAGGGCAGCGACAACCTCACTAGTTAATCCTGTTCGGAAAACAAGTATCGAGTGCGGTTATTAATTCAGTTTGGTTAGTTAATGCGCACTAACTGTGTGTGTATTATAACCGCACTAACACAACCTCAGTTGGTGCTTAGTGGATTTCTGCGCAACTAATGATGTTATTGTTTACCGGACATTTCCGTGTGATAAACAAAAAAAAAGTAGGTGCCTGATGAGTCAAGTTGATTTTGTAATATTGATGAATAGTAAATTCATAACAATGATAAATAGTGCATACATATAATACACTTTTTGTTATTTAATCAAAGGACAGTTTTGTAATGTTTTGTTATAAGAAAAAAATATATATTTTTGGTTTTACAACTTAAATAAAACAATATGGGACAATTCATATCCCCAAACGTCACCCAAATGTCATGGTACTGCAGATCGTCACCACTGTATTTAGCAGTGCAGAAAAAGCTAAATGGCGTCTCCGCTGGTTTTGCAGTAAAGAGCATAGTTGTGCTTGACAAGCTCTCGATCGATTACGTAGAGTACTTTCTTCCAAAAACATAAACAAAAACAGCCTCCATGTTCTCACACAAAGGGCATAAATAAAAGGTTAAACAAAAACAATTTGGCTGTCAGGCTGGACATTCGCCTTGACTGACCATTTTCTCCATAACAGTATAGACCCAACTCACCAGCACTAATCTCAAACATCAACTCCCTAACAAAGGATTTCTTCCCTTTTTATACCATGTGGCTGGAGCCTAATTAATCATCAATCATTCAATTAAGGCTCCAGCTACAGTACTGTGCAAAAGTTTTAGGCAGGTGTGAAAAAATGCTGTAAAGTAAGAATGCTTTCAAAAATAGACATGTTAATAGATTATATTTATCAATTAACTAAATGCAATGTGAGTGAACAGAAGAAAAATCTAAATCAAATCCATATTTGGTGTGACCACCCTTTGCCTTCAAAACAGCATCAATTCTTCTAGGTACACTTGCACAAAGTCAGGGATTTTGTAGGCATATAGTCAGGTGTATGATTAAACAATTATACCAAACAGGTGCTAATGATCATCAATTCAATATGTAGGTTGAAACACAATCATTAACTGAAACAGAAACAGCTGTGTAGGAGGAATAAAACTGGGTGAGGAACAGCCAAACTCAGCTAACAAGGTGAGGTTGCTGAAGACAGTTTACTGTCAAAAGTCATACACCATGGCAAGACTGAACACAGCAACAAGACACAAGGTATTTATACTGCATCAGCAAGGTCTCTCCCAGGCAGAAATTTCAAGGCAGACAGGGGTTTCCAGATGTGCTGTCCAAGCTCTTTTGAAGAAGCACAAAGAAACGGGCAACGTTGAGGACCATAGACGCAGTGGTCGGCCAAGGAAACTTACTGCAGCAGATGAAAGACACATCATGCTTACTTCCCTTCGCAATCGGAAGATGTCCAGCAGTGCCATCAGCTCAGATTTGGCAGAAAACAGTGGGACCCTGGTACACCCATCTACTGTCCGGAGAAGTCTGGTCAGAAGTGGCCTTCATGGAAGACTTGCGGCCAAAAAGCCATACCTCCGTCGTGGAAACAAGGCCAAGCGACTCAACTATGCACGAAAACACAGGAACTGGGGTGCAGAAAAATGGCAGCAGGTGCTCTGGACTGATGAGTCAAAATTTGAAATATTTGGCTGTAGCAGAAGGCAGTTTGTTCGCCAAAGGGCTGGAGAGTGGTACACGAATGAGTATCTGCAGGCAACAGTGAAGCATGGTGGAGGTTCCTTGCAAGTTTGGGGCTGCATTTCTGCAAATGGAGTTGGGGATTTGGTCAGAATTAATGGTCTCCTCAATGTTGAGAAGTACAAGCAGATACTTATCCATCATGCAATACCATCAGGGAGGCATCTGATTGGCCCCAAATTTATTCTGCAGCATGACAACGACCCCAAACATACAGCGAAAGTCATTAAGAACTATCTTCAGCGTAAAGAAGAACAAGGAGTCCTGGAAGTGATGGTATGGCCCCCACAGAGCCCTGATCTCAACATCATCGAGTCTGTCTGGGATTACATGAAGAGAGAGAAGCAACTGAGGCTGCCTAAATCCACAGAAGAACTGTGGTTAGTTCTCCAAGATGTTTGGGCCAACCTACCTGCCGAGTTCCTTCAAAAACTGTGTGCAAGTGTGCTGTTTTGAAGGCAAAGGGTGGTCACACCAAATATTGATTTGATGTAGATTTTTCTTCTGTTCACTCACTTTACATTTTGTTAATTGATAAATATAAACTATTAACATGTCTATTTTTGAAAGCATTCTTACTTTACAGCATTTTTTCACACCTGCCTAAAACTTTTGCACAGTACTGTACATCTTCACATGTTTTCTGGCAGGTAGAATTTGAACCCCCTTCCTGCCAACCCTATATCCACACACACCTTTCACCCTGCCACACACCTCCCCTCATGTGCGCAGTACACATGGCCGCAACTAGCCACCTACCCCATTGAAACACCAACTAATTATGTCTCAATTCTAGAATTCTCTGTGATGCAAAACTTTTGGCCATAGCTGAATTGTATTAACCACCTATCTGTGGTTATCCTGGGGTTACACTTAAAATTTGTGACAGATGCAATCAAGGTGGATTCCGTGGTATTGGCTTACCCCCTGCCAAGGCGGAACCTAGTTTTGAGGTGGCCTCGGAAGCCAGTGCTCCACTACTGTCGGACTCGACATCGGCGCTGATAGTGTGCGCTGCAGCGTTTCTGCAGGTCCCCTGAACACCAACGGCAGAGCCACGCCAGTCCATATTTCAGACGCAGGCGATGGCCCTGCACTCTCAAAAGTTCATGGCCTATCCGGACTTCATGGAGGAGGTCCACTCCTCCTGGGATTGTCCGGCCAGCTCCAAGCGTGCTGAAGCAGGCCGCACATCTTGCCTCCCTGGAAGGCGCGGACAAGCTGCTCCGCTGGGTGACCTAAGGCCTCAATGGGTTCTTTAAAGAAAGGAGGTTCCAGATGCTGACTCACCGTCATAATCTCCAGTCAGTCCGGCCGGGCGACTGGTTCACCACCGTGGACTTACAGGACGTGTACTTTCATGTTCCCATTCATCCAGAGCACAGGATGTATCAACGCTTTGCCTTTCAGGGAAGCGTTTAAGAGTTTGCTATGCTGCCATTCGGCCTCTCCCTAGCTCCTCATACATTTTCAAAGTGCGTGGATGCTAGCCTGGCCCCCTTGCGGCTGCAGAGTAGGGGATCTCAACGACTGGTTGATCTGTTCCCAGTCACAAGAGGGAGCAGTGGCCCACACGGCAGTCGTGACAGAGCATCTGGTGAGGCTGGGCCTCACCATCAACGATGCAAAGAGTCGTCTTGGGGCTCCGGCTGGACTCCAGTATGATGCGCACATACCTTACGGACGACAAAGTAGCAGCTATCCAAGAGAGCCTCCTTGTTGTAACAGGTCACTCTCATATTGTGCCAGAAACTACTGGGTCTGATGGCCGCAGCCATATCAGCCATTCAGCTGGGTCTACTTCGCATGCGCCCGCTTCAAGCGTGGCTCAATGCGTTCCACCTCCATCCCAAGCGTGACAGACACCGTCGGCTGACAGTGTCTCATACGTGCTCGGCAGCTCTACGCTGGTGGAGAGCGACCTCTCACCTGTGCGAGGGTGTGCAGATGGGAGTAGTGTTAAACCGCCAAGTGATGACGACAAACGCCTCCAACTTGGGTTGGGGGTCGGTCTGGGAAGGCAGAGGAGTACGCGGATCCTGGTCGGACCGCTGGATGTCCCTGCATATAAACATGCTAGAGTTGCAAGCGGTCTCCCTTGCTCTCCACCACTTCCTCCTGGTGCTGCGGGGTACACATGTGTTGATCCGGACAGACAACACAACAGTGGTGGCGTATGTCAACCGCCAGGGTGACCTATGGTCCCCGGGGTTGCATCGCATGGCCTTCAGGCTACTGACATGGGCTCAGAGGAACTTGCTGTCCCTGCAGGACATGCACATTCCCGGAGTGGTGAACTGGGCAGCGCACCTCCTCTCCAGGGAGGGTCTGCATCAGTCGGAGTGGCGACTCCACCCACAGGTAGTGCAGCGAATTTGGGACCGGTTCAGGAAGGCGCATTGCCCCCTGTGGTACTCCCTCCACCACTTAAGCGGTCCACTCGGCGTCGACGCCCTAGCGCATGAATGGCCCAAAGCATTTTTGTACACTTTCCAGCCTATACTGCTGCTCCCAGCCTTTCTCGAAAAGGTCCAGTTAGAGGAGGCGTCAGTTCTCCTAGTGGCCTCCAGGTGGCCCAGGAGAATCTGGTTCTCGACCCTGTGCTAGCTGTTACACGGCCAGCCCTGGCCGTGTAACAGTACGAGAGGCACTCTTTGGCAACCGGAACCGGGCAGGTTCCGGCTATGTGTCTGGGTCCAGTGCGGGCACTGAGATGCTACGTGGATAGAACAAGAGCTGTGCATCAGTCTGACCAGCTCTTTGTCTGTCACGGGACACAGACCACAGGACAGCCCCTCTCAAAGCAGCGTCTGTCACATTGGATTGTGGACACAGTCTCGACTGTGTATGATGGTGCTGGCTTGCCCCCACGTGGCAGGGTAGCTGCACACTCCACTAGAGGGTTGGCTACATCTTGGACCCTCTTCAGAGGGGCCTCAATATCTGATATTTGTACTGTGGCTAGCTGAGCTACACCGCATACTTTCTCCAGGTTCTACAGCCTTAATGTGGTAGATCCTGCCCTGCCTTCATTACTAACGAGGATCCTTGAGGATGTAAGCTCACACCGCTAACCCTTTGCGGTTCTGATGCATCCCTCACATGCTGCCGTTCCTTCTCCCTCGCGACGGCTCTGGTATACATTATCCCCTACACTGGTGGTCGTCTTCAAATTGAAAGGGAACATTAGATTACTTACCGTAACCCCGGTTCTCTGAAAAAGAAGACAACCACCAACCGCGAGGTCGCATCAGTCGCCCTCACGGGTTCGATGGAAAAAGAGAAATGGCTTCCTCAGGAGGCTTTAATCCCTCGGTGGGCAGGACCGAGTGCGTCATCCCAGGAAGGGGCCTATCAGGCAGCTCTGGTATAGAGAGCTCAGCGATAACTACCCAATGGGCAGGCATTCCAGTTACTGACACTTTATAGAACAATGTTTTTTTTGTTTTGATTTGTTTTTTTTTATCCCCATACAAAGTTATGATACTCTTCTATACCAAATATGTCATATACATTGTTTTAATTGTGAGTCTATTTAATGAAAGATATTAAACGTTTATATACAAACATAGAAATACTGTATATAATTCATATTAGTACTGTATTTTGAAACAAACTATTGAAAATGTATATTTTCTTAATGGGTAACATGTATGTAAGTGGTCAAATTACGTCAAAGTGTGCTCGCTCACCGGGGGTGCACAGTAAGGGTCACAAATTCCAAGTATCTAGCATAACATTTTGTGATGGAAGATACTGTTTTTGCATTATTAGCCACCATAGTTGTTTTTACCGTCAATATGGCGGCGTAGCCTGCTGGGGTCACGTGACTGCAACCCCTCACTTGGATGTTTACATCACGTGGATATGTTCGTTGTCAAAGTATGTTCGTTGGGACAAAGTAGAATGTACAGATCTGTACTAAACAGTACAATGCTATTGAGGTAGTGGAAATCCTTTAAGCGACTAATGTATGTCAAATAAAATATTAAAGGAAGGTTGGTGTTTCTCATGCGTTTCACTTAAAACTGGACATTAGGGTGTCTGGGCTTGTTAATTCCTGCCACCTGGGCACAGATGCCAATTTCCAGACTGTCTGGGTCAAACCCTACTTATAGCTGCTTTTAAAAAGTACATAACAACAAAGCTGTGATAAAGGCTTGGTTTACATGCACAACTAAAAATAAGTCTCACCTTTTTTGCACGGTTTGGGTAGGATCTTTCGGGCAGTTTATTTTAGGGAGAGAAATTCTTCATCAAAATTCAAATGGCCTAATTAATATTTTAATATTTCTGTCAGTGTTCCAGTTTGCCCTTGTATGACTCCTGATATTGTGTTTCTTAAACTAGGTTTACAAGGAGTTTTCAGGTTGTGTTGAAGAGCTGCAAGTGCAGCCTTGCCTCATTTGGCCTCCAACAAAACAAAAACCCAGAAATAGTGTTACACAAATACAAAAAAATAACAACATTATATCAGACAGCGCTTTGCACTATCCAGGTATTATTTGCTCAACAACAGTTTTGTTTGTATTCGAGATTTGTTTTTGTATGAACTTTTATTTTGCTCTGTGAGCATTATTTTTGTTTAATTATTTTGTTTAAATAAATACACGCAGCAGCACATTCACCCGTAGTACCTGTGTGGGTCTCTGTCAGGCAGCTTCCATTTCCCTTACAAACTACCATCACCTTAGTTATTTTATACATTGACTGCTGAGCTGGTAAATCTACACATTTACAGGAATATATATATATATATATATATATATATATATATATATATATATATATATATATATATACACACACATACATACTATATATACATACTGTGTGTATATATATATATATATATATATATATATATATATATATATATATATATATATATATATATATATAAAATCCTTAACCGCTATAAGAATGAGCCTTCAGTTGGATTCAGGGCCAAATTCGATATTTATTAAGCTTGATAAATGATCAAAGACAGTATAACAATTGTTAAATAACAATTAAACAGTTAGCTGTGGGCCACGACCTACTCCGCTACACTAATTAATTAGTGAAAAGGAATCTCAGGGTGGAATTACTTCATCTCAATCTGTTGTCTTCTCTCAACCACACAGCCACCCCCCCCTGTCACTGGTATTTTGCCCCAGTTATCCTGTGTTTCAGGTAATAGGATCACAAGTATAAGGCTCAGATAGGGGCTGTTTTTGGCAATTACATATGTTACACTCAATATCAGTTTTGTTTTTGGTCCAAATGTTGAATCTTGTTGTGGTGAATGTGCAACTTTTAACAGTTACAGTATTATACTAAAGAATAAACACACATGCCCTATATACAGGTCTCGGTTAGTACAGGTTAGTAAGATAATGTATATGTTACACATTGCTATTTTGAAAGAAAATAACATTTTTACAAATGATGTGTAACACACAAAGAGTTTTATTTTAAATATTACACTGGCATAGTACTGTTCTGATAGCTTTTTGCATTGTTTCATAATTAAACAGACATTCCACTGCCACTCTTTAGAGTCAAATTCACAACTCCTAGGTTAGACCTTTCAAAGGGCATGAGATTAAATGAATAAGAAATAAGAGAGAGAGAGAGAGAGAGAGAGAGAGAGAGAGAGAGAGAGAGAGAGAGAGAGAGAGAGAGAGGATAATGACCTGACAGTTCATAGCAATGGTCTTCCTACTTTATTCCATTTAGAAATGTCTCAGTATTGGCTTTAATTAAAAAAAAAAAAGAAATTAAGTTGCCCTTGATCAGTTAATGTTTTAAGTAAAGAAGATGGCGGGGAACTCCAGTTTAAACTATAAAAAGGCATTATTGATCATTTAGAACCCCAGTAAATACCAAAAGACTAAATAATGGTAATTCTTTTTATTTATTTTTTTCCAGATTACAAACATCATTTAAACGATTCGTTTTGGAAAATATTATCTTTAGTAGTTACTTCAAAGTGATACATCTAAATCACAGTGAAGAAAACAACATGTCGGTGTGTCCTGGAATTTCACATTTCCAGAAACACAAAATAGATACTGAAGAGATTGTAAAAAAATACTTGGATGTGTTTTGAGGTCATGCTTATTTTATTTGCATTTTGGGTTTCATATGACTTTAACTGTAGAATACAGGCTTTGAAAATACCTGCAAACAATATAATTATTAAACCACTGTGATGCCTAATGAAATGATTTTAAGCTCCTGCAAATGAGTGGGAGGCAGTAACTTTGGTCCTTAACTCATGGGTTTATCTTTTTGATGGGTTAAATAAAATATTTTTCAAACATGAAACTCTGACTGTTGTTAAAGAAACCATAACTAGAACAGTTTAATAAAAAAAGCCAACATGTTTTTTTTACTAGGGCCCATTGGTTTGTATTATAATAAGTTCACACCTGCCTGTAAGTCCCATTCTTGCTAACTATACTATGCAAACACTTAGTGGAGGTGTACTAACTTTATTCTTTAAAATATTTTAGAAGGTCACGAGTACATAGTTCTCAGTTTGACCACCTCTAGCTGTCTCTCTGTGTGTCACATTTCAAGTCAAAGATTCTGTGACAGCAGATGTTCTGGTTTGATTTGCTTACAGCAACACCTTCTGTGATGAGAAGTTGCCTTTTCTACATAAAATATTAATCTCAATGTAAAAATACCAATAAAAACCTATATGTAAAAATATTGTGAAAATAATTTAAATAAACATTAGTCTTATGGAACAGATTATAAACACAATGTAGTGTTTTCTTTGTTATTATTATTATTTTAGTCTATACGTTAGACCCATAAAAAACTAAACAAAATACTCCAAAAAGCACCTAAATAAATGTTACAACACTACATAACTGTGAAAAGTATGTAAAGATGAGTTTATGCTTAATTCTAATTGCTGTATTTTTGAAAAACAAAAAGCTCAGAGCTTTCCTGACATAGCCACTGTGCTGGGCACAGAAGAACAGTTTGTTATTCCTTTTGCTCTAGATATAAACAGACCTGCACTGTCTTAAGAAGATACTTTTTTTTTTCAACAGATAAAACTGTTTTGTTAGATAGTCTACGATACACATTTTAAATCAACCAATTAAATCCTAAATGGTAGTCATGTATGCTTATTTAGGAATTGACTACTAGAGTTTTCCTTTTACTGAAACAAATTTCTCATTGTCTTGAAAAATGTGAAAATTAATTAATCAATTCGAAAATATAGAAGGAAATATAATATAGTTCTTCCCAATGTTTTACATACAGAACTCTGTAGGCCAATGTCCACCATATTAAGCAGAAAAGGGTCTACAGGGTGTAAAGAAGCAACATTTAAACCTAAATTAGGAGGATGCATTGCTTCCTTTCCTGTTGTTCGCATGTTCTCTTATTTTACACTACAATGTTAAGAGTGCATGTGTTTTTTTTGTTTGTTTTGTTTTTTAACACTTACATCTTAATGTCTAATGTGAAAAAAATAAAATAATATTACTGGGACAGTGCTACCTCAATATATCTGTCTTACACATACAACATAAAATATTTAAACCAATGAAATTGTGAAAAGGGCCCTTATACAATAAAGTAAATATAGTGAACATGGTCTAACAGTGAATTAACAACATTCACGAATTATTGAACTGTGAAATAACCTATTTTATTTCCTATTGTATTTTGATAAAGTAAAAATCAATATATGATTTTTTTTTTTGGAATTTAAAATCAAACCATTTAATTGCCTTATTGTAAAGTGTGTATGTTGTTTCTAAATAGTTTTGTATTAGAAGGTGTTTTTTCATTTTGAAAAGTGTAGTGCTTAAGCTTATGTGGGAAAAAAAAAACATTCAAATTTCAAATGGCATCTTTTCCTTATTTAGTCCAATTATGTTTTGCTAGTGATACATATTTTATCACAACACAGTGTATTTTTAGAAGTTGGGTTTTTGTCCTGCTTTCCAGTAACATACTGGTATTTAAATAAAGTGTATATACCAAATGCCATATTTCATTCATATACGGTAGTATCTTTCATGAACAAGCTTCCCAGGACTCTTTGAGAAATAACAAATTAGCAGAGTTCAAGACTGCAAGCTAAGCAAGGCTATATCGGAAAATGTTTTAGGTGTGGCTGTAAAAATAAAACAGATTCAGATTATTTATTTTGTATGCAATTTGGGTAAAATGCATTCTCCCTGCTAGCAAACACTGAAAAGCTGGTTCTACACCCTAAATATCTCCTTTATTCAGTAGTGGTTAATTGTCAGATCATGAGGTTACAATGTAAGTAACAACAAGAGAAAACAATGGGAAGATTCTAAACCTTTAAATAGAAATCTGACTGGTTTTCTAAATCCACTTAGGAGACAAAAAAGAGTATGGTTCCTATTGAATGTATTTAATTTATTCATTAATAAATCTGTACAACAAAGCAAATGTTCTCTTTGTGATTAACATTAAAATGGTTTTTAATGTTAATCACAACCTCATTCAAAGTTTATTTATTAATACTATACTGTACAGTATACATTTTCTGATGATTTTTGAAAGGGATAAAAAAGTGTTAGAAAATAATACATTTGTATTTTTTCCACCCTTTTGAAAATCCTATTGTTGGTCGTAAAGATTAAAGTATTGTCAGTATTGTTATATAACATGAAAACAATGCATGAACCATTAGAATCCTAATAACTGTAATATCTTGCTTTTTTAGCCACCATTTTGACTGGATTTCAGTCTTTTCATCCCTGAATAGGTTAAAAATGTTTCTCTGTCGCAGAAGGGATTATGTACTGAGGATTCTGGGACTGCAGATGTAGACTGCGGCAAAATCCTTAAAATTGTCGTAATAACAACAATCTTTTTGAGTCCACGCCCCATTATATATTTTTTGAATTACTGTGTGAAATTATTTAATACACATTGCCATTGTTTGTGAATAAAATGTACTTCATAAGTTGTACTAAAGTAATTTTCCTTTGTGAAATGCACATTTCTTTTTTTTAAATTGCTTATGTATCCAGAGCACGCAGCGCCATGAAATCGATAATTTTTGATCTCCTGGTTAGTAGGCAACATGGTGAGCTACTGCAGCTACTGAGCTGGCAGACATCTTCTTGTCAACTAACAATGTGTAACTCGTCAGCCACAGTACAATATAAAATTATGACACTTATGCGTTATGAGAAAAAATAAAAAAATAAAAAGCCCAAAACATAACTCACAACTGAAATAAGCATTTATCCTAAAAAACTAAATAATAATAAAAAAAGTATAAGAAAAGAGTAAGTAAGAATATAATCACATCATGCAGGGTCTACGGTTCCTATTAACTGAAAATTCACAGAGGGCAAGTTCTTTAGAACAGCCCTGCTGTGCAGAGTGAAAAGCATGAACAAACCAAAGACAGAACACATCTGTGTTTATATTTTTCAGACAATGAAAAACCTACTCTTTGTATGCCTTTTTTTCTTTATTATCACATGAAAACTGCAGCTTTTTCCCTCTCCCACCCATCCTCTCCACCTCTTCTCCATTGCCTTAGCGTTGCAGATAATCAATGTCTTTCACCACGTTTTCGTTCAGATTTTTTTTATATATATTAAAAAAGAAGGAGAGAGGACCCATCTTCTTAAAAATCTGCATGCCTAATTTTTTGTCTGGTCTCCCTTTCATGTCTGCGTCTGATAGCTGTTATTTGACTGGAATGATTAATTTAATACACATTTCATCTACTGTTTGTGATACACATTGAGAAGAGAACCTAAAAAAAGACAAAATAAAGACCATGACCTTTCCAATGTGAAAATAACCTGTTGTGAGCTATTATGAGCAAACTAGTATGCCTGCTACAAAAGCAGCTGCTTCAATGCACATGTAGGCTATTTGATAATTAATGTGAATCAGCCAATTAATTCACTGCAGGTGCTAGTTGTAACTGGGAATTTCAATACTCTGGACATTTTGTAGCTTGACACTTATCTCATTTTTACCATACAATAACCAAATGTCAGATGAAGCATCTTTTTTTATTATAAATAAACTGTGACATACTCCGTCCACTACCTCTGAGTGTGTTACATCTTAACAGAATAAAATAACACAGAGAAATACAAACAGAAGCAATATATATATATATATACTGTTGCTGGCAGAAAAAAACAGTCTGAATTTGCTTCTTTTATGTTTTTTTTATTTAAAAAACTAAAGTATGTTTTTGTCTTTCCCTGAGGATGCTGCTTTTGTATATTTGATAAAATTAAAACATAGCACTGCATTCTGTTCCACATATTTGCATTCATAAGCATTGCATTTTTTTCAGATAGTACGCAATATTCAGGTTTGAACAGATCAGTTTCTCATGCAGTTATACGCCCCGTTTCAGTGATTGTCATAGATCAGATCAGCTGCATTCATGTGGGCACGATGATTATGCAGCCAAATTTCTCATCAGATTTGTCGATTAACTTCCAGAGTAATACAATGTTGCTATTTAAGCACCTAAGCATCAAACTGGTTTTAGCCATAACCACCTTTGAGAACGCGGACCCGTATCTTCATAATCTTCTTGCATGGCTCACTTCAGTTTTTCGTAATAAAACAGGTATATTTTTTACTGCATTGGTAGAATATTTTAGAGCAGTGCAGCATTCCCAGAGGCATAACCAGAGCATGGTATGTAAGAGCAATAATAAAGAGAAGTTTATCCATAAGATATACATAAGCAGGTGAATGAAATATTCACCCCAACATCTTTTAAGGCTTGTCCATAGAAATCAATTGAGTCTAAACTGAGAGTTACATTACCTGACACTATAGTACTGTATATAGTTGTGCAACTTTTTTGGCTGAAATATGCTGATGACCAGTGGCTTTTAAAGAGCCAACAAATCACAAATTATATAAAATGTAAACCTTAACCTTAAATAGAATAAAAACTTACTCAAACTAAAAAGCTACTGTACCAATAAAAGTAAAGAAATAACAAAACATAGAAAATTCACTAAGAAACAGTCAATTACATTTTGACTTCACCTTCTACCAAAAGAAAAATAAATATAAAAGATACGGGGTAGATACTGACTAACTAGATTGTGTACTGAATGTTTGTCTGATATATCTATACTAAACTTAAATTTAACCTAGCACTATATATCCTGTCTGCTTTTTAATAAAACTTTACATTTTGATAAATCATTTTTCAAATAGCTTTTCTTAATAAGATTCTGTTTCCATGGTTGATATTTCATTTGAATTTAAAAGAAGATTTCAATATTATTAATTAAGTAAATGACTACCATTGAACTCAAACATTGCTTTCTAATCTATTTGTATCCAAGATTTTCAAAGTTTAAGAAAACCAGATGATTCATTTTACTACAGTACTACTTTCAAATAAATAGTGCTGTGCATATGTATGCCAGCCTATGACTTTTTAATATACCCTAAATAAAAAAGCAGCATTGTTCTAACATGTAATTGTTGCATTTTAAAGATAACAGACAAAAATGTGATAGAAGCCATGAGACCCACAAAACAAAAAAAGCAACTCACAAAAGTTTCTATTACATTAATGAAATATGAAAAAGCAGGCAATTGCCAAACAGATTGCTGTGGTAACAGCATAGCCTTAGCCTTACTTACCTATCTTCTTTTTCAGTGAGCGAAATATATACATTAATTGTACAGTATATAAAATACTATGTTTGGAACCAGTGAAAGTACGGAAGACGGAAAAGAACTCTGAGCTCTACAAAGATGCTCTGTATGCTTATTCGGGACTGAGATCAAGCTCCCATCACAGATCTAATGGAAATTAATATGAATATTACAATCAAAGCATTAAACAACAAGTGTACCCGCTGGTAAACCTTCCCATTTATGTGTGAGACGCATGTAAATGTGGCAGCAGATGCCATGATACTTTTTCTACATCTGCCCAATATTTTAAGCTCACTTTCTATGCCTTTCTTAACAGGCTATGTTCTTGATGTACAGGGCTTTGAGATGGGACGCTTGCCTCAGCAGGGGCCATTAGACACAGTTTGGTGGGCAACATGAAAAGAGTTCAAGGTTGAAAAGCAATATCTTTAAAAGAAGTCTAAAATTAACCCAACTATATATATTTAAAAAAAAAATTAAAGAAAAATGCTTCAAAATGTTCTTCATAGCAGAAACCATCTGTTAAATAATATATACATATATATTAATACTTCCTGGAAAATTACAAAACAATATATTTATTTTAGAATTTATTGAAATGTATACAGTATTTGTATTTAATTAAAAATAGCCAATTGAATTGCTTAATAATGTGCAACTTGCATGTGAATAATTTAAATAGTGGTTTTAGTTCACATTTTATAAAAATAATTACTGGCAACAGCAGTCTTACTAACAGGCAGTAAGAAGTAAGGAAATCAGATACACACATCTGCAGGATGATTAATCAAAAATCATGCCATAGTTCCAAAGGCGGATTAATGTACGGGCCCACATGAAAAAAAAAACATAACATATTAATGACAGAATACAATTTTTTAAACTATTGTTGTAGACTGGCCTAAGACTTTTTTTGCAAACTATAAAACAGAAGCACAAAAAAAAAAAGATATGACAGATGCACAAGCGTAATGCGCGTTTTAATATGCAAATGACTTGCTGTGCGATTGGTCCGATGTGAACAGTGTGCGTCTGAACTCACCAGTGTTGCCAGATTGGGGGATTTTCCCCCAAATTTGGGGCATTTTTAAATGCCCAGGGGGAAATTTGGGGGCAACATTTGTATGGGGGGAAATCTTGGGGGATTATTTTTTTAATTTAGGGGGGTTTAGAGGATTTGCAATTTTTTCACTGGTGATTTACAATGCTCTGTCGGGGGCTGAAAACACTTACTGTCTCCGGATTGGTTGATGGAAAATTTATGGGAGGGTCTTGTGTCTAATACCACAACATACTCCCTCTAGATTGGTTTATGTGGTGGCGGGGAGTGTCAGTCTACCGCACATTCTGTACGTACAAACGTATACCTCATTCACTGTAATGTAAGAGCGTCAGCGTTCACACCGCGCAGTGCACAAAAAATACATCTTGCTCGTTGCCACTGAAGACAGTAGGCTAGATATTATATTAAATCAGCCACACACCTCATAAATACAAAATAACAAAAAACATAAATCAAAATGCCAAAGCAAGAAAAATACAAACAAAAATATAAAAACTTTGGGAAAGTGAACCTGTACTGAAAGGTGAGTTGAGGGCCATATGCTTAAGGTTTATGAATGTCTTGTGAAAAACAGTATAAGCGTTACTGTAATGAAAAAAAAGTTAATGAAAAAATAGTATACTGTAAAATTAAAACAAGTTCATTTTACGAGCAAGACATTTTTTTGATAAAATGAATGTGCCGTGAAAAATGTATTATTCATAAAATACATGCGCCGTACATTAAAAGAAAAGGCGCGAAATTAAGCTGCTGCAATTTTTATTTTATAGCTAGTAGTATATTTTGTATAGGCCTAAAAACAAACATTCATTAGAGTGCGATTCCAAATATTATATTAAGTTTTTAGTTTAATTATGAATTTCAGTCGTGGCCAGATCTTTGAAAATAATCAACATAATGAATGTATCATAATCCTATGTTATATTTCGTTATATTTTATTTTAAACTTTAATATTTTGTTTGCTATTGTTGTCAGGTAATTTCACACATTTTATAAAATGGAAACCATATACAGTAAATAAGGTTTCACGTCACCTGTGGTTTATATTTAGTATAAAATCAAATGGTTTATTATTTAGTTGTTCGCACCGTTTGTGTGCAGTGGTTTGAACACATCAACTTACCTAATATGTTTACAGTATTTTTGTATTGACAGTTAATGATTCCTCAGCACCATTATTTGATTTTTTTAAAATTTGTTTTTATGAATCTTCTTATGAGAGAAGTGTAGCTCTATATTTATTTATTTATTTATTTAGAGAATGGATATCTCCGGTTCTTGGAGACGATTTTTCAGCTCGCTGTGTAAGTACTGTCAGGCGGTTCTGAAAACACACAAAAAAGATTTGTTGGCCCATGCTAACTCAACTAAACACCAGAAGTGTGTTAAGTTAAACAGAGAAGCAAAAACGTCGTCTATGTCACGTTTTGTGGCGCCAGCAATATAACAGACAGTCGTAAAGAAGCTGAATTAAAAATAGCAGTTTTCCTTGCAGAACATGGCTCTATTGCCTCTGTTGATCACCTGACAGAAATGCTGCCATCTCTTGACCCTAAATCAGATCTACTGAAACAGATCAAAATACACAGGACCAAATGTACTGCATTAATAAAACGGGTAATTGCTCCTGCATTTACAGAGGAACTGTTGGCAGACATTGGAAAGAGCTACTACTCATTAGTTACTGATGAAAGTACAGACATCTCAACAGTTAAGCTACTTTGTGTGATGATTCGCTACTACAGCGAGTCGCAACATAAACTTGTAACTACATTTTACAAACTTATTGAGGTTGAAGTGGCAAATGCATTTTTTTTAAGTATTTGACAAACCTTATCATTAAAACACTGCATGCTGATGGATTAAAAATCGACCATTTAATTGGCATTGGTGTGGATGGTGCAAATGTGATGGTAGGACAACATTGTTCAGTGTCATCGATGCTTAAAGAGATGTGCAGTCATTTAGTTGTAGTGAGGTGCATTTGTCATTCTCTCCATCTAGCAGCAGAAAAAGCTTGCAGTGTGCTTCCAAGAAACCTGGAGTTTCTAGTTCGGGAATCTTACAACTGGTTTGCTCATAGCAGCAAGAGGCAACATGAATACAGGCAAATGTTCGATGTCCCAGGAAATGAAAGATGCATCAAACTGGTTCAACTGGCTAACACTAGGTGGCTTTCAAGACATGAGTCAATATCTGTAATTTTAGATCAATGGAATACCCTTAGGCTTCACTTCATGCTGGCCAAAGACAAGGAAAGATGCTACACAGCTGATCAGCTTTACCAAATGTACAATGACAGAACTTGTAAGATGTACCTGGTGTTTCTGAAGGGAATACTAAAAGATGTGACCAGGGTAAATACATTCTTCCAAAGTGATAATGTTGAGCAAATTAAATTACTTGAAGACGTTACTGACCTTTACATGTCTTTACTGACCAAGATTGTTGTGCCGGCTCAGCTTCAGACCGTGAAAAGGAATGAACTGGTAAACTACAATTTCAAAAATTACATTATGCCAATAGCAGCCATCAATTTTGGATACGAATTCACCTTGGAATGTGGGAATGCTGAAAATAATATCCTTCTAACGAAGTAAAGGAACGTTGCAAGGAATTCCTTGTAAGTCTCTGTACTGAAATTCAGAAACGTCTGCCAGACAATATTTCGACACTTGAAAAAATAACAATGTTGCATCCAAATGTTGCCACCTCTCAGGTACGGCCAAGCATCACGGAGCTTGCAGTGGCATTTAAAGCAGTGTGCCTTGACACTGATGCTACAGTAAAAGAATGGCAAATGATCCCAAATAAACTGTGGCTGCACACATCTGGAAGTGAAGAATTCTGGGCAGAAGTTTCAGGAGATTGCAACTCTGGTGGCAATAAAAGATTTGAGCACATTAGCACTCTGGCACTTGCCCTACTTACTCTGCCTGTGTCCAACTCAACAGTAGAACGAGCATTCTCAAACCACAACTGCATTAAAACAAAACTAAGAAACAAAATGCACGTCGAAACTGCAGAAGCCATAATGAGAATCAGATACAATTTGAGACGAATGAACACAACTTGTGTACTGTTCAAGCCCACCAGAGAAATGCTAAGACGTTTTACATCTCAGAGCTACGTAAGCAGCAGCACCCAGGGTGGAAATGAAGAGCAGTTTGGTATCATCGCTGACGCACTGGCATGCTGATTTAAAGGTAGGCTTTAGTTTAAGTTGTACTGTCGATTTAAAAACTCACACGTCATTTCACAAAGGGTGGGGGGTATAGACCAGTAGCAAATATCGGTAGGGCTATATATTCTATTAACAGTATAAAACCAGGTTTCAGTTTTTTTTAATCTTATTCATTTTTAAAATTTGGGGGGAAAATGTGTGATTTGGGGGATTTTTAGGATCAGTCTGGGGGGAAATTAAGGAGAGGACCTGGCAACACTGGAACTCACAGACAGTAAAAAATCTGGCAGTTATTAGTATTTGTGTACAAAACACCCAGTATGAATCGGCGGTACTTAAGAGAGAGTTCTAAGAGAAAGCTGAAGCATTTTTTTACATTTATGGCAATCCCATGCATCTAAGTCAATTAAGGTAGTTATTTTGTCAGTTTTGTGGGTGGCAGAATTGAGTAGTTAATTTTGACATTGCGTGTCGTGATTTGATTTGCTTCATTATTAATGCAATGTGTAAACATACATTTAACGGGTCTATTTATTCATGTTTTTAATAGGGTGTGGGGGCCTCCAATTTTCTTTGTGCCCAGGGCCCCAATACATCTTAATCCGCCTCTGCATAGTTCCAAAATCTGACACACTTCCAGGTATATAACTACACTGTAGCTACATACAATATAATTATATGAACAGGAAAATAGCTTCTTGTTAATATATGACATTCCACCCTAACAATCACATAATTCTGTGTAACAATGTGTAGTTAATGTACCTGGAAGTGTGTTAGATGGAGCATGTGAAGTGTATCCTTTTATCTTTGCTTCAAATCCAGAGGAAGATTATTGCTATAGCACTTCAAATGTGGGGAAGCAAAGATTGTGACTGGGTTCGATTTTGCTTGTTTTTACAACATGAATTTACAGTTTTAGCTGATTGACATACAATGCTATCCTGAACCTGTAGAAAGCAGATTTATTGTAGGTGCCTATCACCTGTATCATTGTGGAATCAAGGACCACTGTGTCTCACATCCTCAGGTAATGGCAAGCATTTCTAAATGCTGATCTGTTTACTTGTCATCGAAAGTGACTGGTAATAGTGTAGAACTAAGACTGATAATTGTGATATCTGAAAGTGTACTGTGTTGTAATATTGGGATGGACCTAAATAATACTGCTGTGCGTCATACAAAAAAATGCTTGTAATATCCCTGAACGTAAAGGGATAATACTGTCGTTGCAAAGTGATAATACTATTGTTCAGACCCAGTAATACTATCGTTTGGCTTATCATTTAAACACATCAGAACCAGAATTATCCTATGACAAATGGTCCCCCCAGAACAATTTTCATTATGAAATCTATTCCCCCCATGAAAAAAGTTCCACACCTTACACTGAATTTGGTCCCCCATTAAATATGGTCCCCCCACGAACTACTTACTATTTTTCATAGATTATTTTAATAAAAATAGTATGGGGGACTATTAGCGATTCAGTTTAGACTACATTTAACCACAACAAGGCTAGTTTTGTTTATCATTTTGGGATAATTCTGTATTACAAAATGCATCAAGTAGACTATTATATTTTGCGGTGGTATACCAACATCTGTACAAGCAAACAAATAAATATGTTTTTCTACTGTGTTGTTGCTTACTCAGTTCTAAAAAAAAAAATAATAATTGTCCGGGGGGACCATTTTCCAAAAGGGACCATTATTCGTGTGTCACCGGCTTTCAGTCTAACCACTGCCCAGACCCGAAAGCTGACTCCCCACTCAAGTAAAACCAACAACGTGAAGTAATAGCTCTCTCAAAGGAAAACAGTACTACCAAAGAAAGACTGGATTTTGTCCAAAAGCAAGAGAATCCGAACACCATAAAGAAAACAGTCTTCGACATTCGTCTACTGCAGTCCTACCAGTCAGAAATTGGTGAGTCGGGCAATTGAAACCATACCCACCACACAGCTCAACAGTATTATAGCAGACTTTATCTTTCAATTAAAAAAACAAAAACGTCTCTGAATACGAGACAAGCACCATTAGAGGAGTCCTGTGCAGCACAGACAGGCACTACTACTCTGCTTCAATTTTCCAGAGTCCCTCCTCAATGTTAAAGCAAACCCTAGATACCCTTATAGCTAAACAAAAGTACCTCAAAAAGCTTGGCATGGGGAACAGACCTAGGCAAGCAGAGCCACTGTCAGATGAAGACATTCATTTGCTGTATGCCAGTGGCACACTCGGATTCCACTCTGCTACAGCTCTGCACCACATGCTTTTTTAATATAGGGCTGCATTTCGCCTCAAGTACAAGTGAACAACACCAGCTGCATTAGAGGGACATAGTTCCAGGGAAAGACAGTGAAGGGAATGACTACCTTCTTGAATATTACGAAAGGTAGACCAAGCCCGGAACAGGTGCCAATATTAGAGATGTGCGCCCTGTGTCACCTCACATGTACCGAAACAATTCGACCCAATAGCAGCATGTGAAAAGTGTGCCCTCCACATACCTCCAGACATGAATAAAGCAGATGCACCACTCCATCTAGCGCCTAACCTAAAACTAAAATCTACAAGCTATTGGTACAAGTGCATGACAATAGGTGAGAACAAAATCAGAAGTATAATGAAGCTGTTATAGAAGTCAGCTGGTCTCCCCCCAAGACAAACCAATGGCTAATCATTCCACAAGAAAAAACACAATTCAGATGCTAATAGGTTCAAATATAGCACAAACTGATGTTGCCAAACTATCTGGCCACAAAAACATCCAATCAATCAGTAATTATAGTACATTGTCGGAGTCCAAGCAGAAGAAAATGTGTTCAATACTGTCAGGACACCTTGCTGAGTCATCAACCTCCCGAGCACCACCAGGATCTCCCACAGTGTCAAAAAGCACCCCAGGGACTGTCACATCAACATCATCAGTCCTGCAGGGATTGACACCAGCTAACAATCTCACTGATGAACTACCGATACTCGGGCACAGCAGGGAACATCTTCGGTTCCCATTGCACCTTCTTTGGAGACGTTTCAATTAACATAAGACTCAATCAAAGCCAATGAAATGTAAGTATGCCATCTACTCAGGCTCGGAGTCTGACTAAACAAACCAAAAGTGCCAGCGCTAATCAAAAAAACTTGTTCAGAGTTTCCAGTTGTTGTTCACGTTTCATAGCGTTTCTCAATTTCCCACACTTAGACAATGTTATCATTATTGTCACAATTATTGGCGAACTCTAGATGCTCCCATAGCTGCATCCAGTTGTCTGCATTTCCCTGCTCCCGACCAATAAATGTAACTCTCCCATGAAACGTATGACGCATATTTTTCAGACTCGGATCCATGTAATACAAAAAATAATAGCTGGTTCAGGGTGTATAACCAGGTGTAATACCATCTCTAGGGTCTGGGCTTTGCTCTTGAAGGTCCACTGTCCCCAGAACCTCCCAATGGTATTATTCCCTGGTAATACACACTGAACCAGCCATTATTATATTTATAATAAGAATAATGGAATAGTCAAAATGTAAACGTTTATACGGCTGCAATAATTGAAACACTAAATGCAGATAGTGAGGAAACTCTACTGACCAGAATAGTTTTTTCAGGAAGAATTTTCTGTAGATATGACCACTTATCTTAGGGATTTAAGTTTTAATTGGAATTATGTTTAACATTTTGCTAAATACAAATCATGAAGAAATAAGGACGATGGTAATCATGTAGTGTGTTGTCGCTTGGGATTAAAATAATGGTGCGTGATCTCCCTTAAAATCTTTTTTTTTCGATGTTCTCTCAGAAGGCTATTTTATATAGTGTGTAATAATGAAGTATGTAAACAGACATGAAAAGCAAACCACTGTGACTTACAGATATGAACAGCAGTCTCCACTATACTAAAATGTCTGCCTACACACTGACTGGCTGTGCACTCAGTCCAACACAACCTTTAGTCTCATGTAACAACAGCAAGAGTGCAATTTAGAATGTCCAATTATGTATAGCTGATCCCACGAACAAGTCACCTCTTTACATCCAGAAACTTTACAACTTTACCCTTTAGGTGTCTGCTGTGAAACAAATTTTATCCCCCAAAACCACAGGAGAACCAAGTTCAATTTAACACTACTGGGATCTCCAGCCAAGATCGGATTGCATACTATCCTGCCTATAACAGGTGAGCCAGATTATTTTCTAGCAAAATATACATTGAAAACATAATTCAAGTGTAATATTGAAATATCTAACCAAGCATGAAAATCTAGCTACACAGGTCTAAATGTCTGTGTTTTCCATTTGACAGCTGTAAACAAATAATCTGTGCTTTCAATTTTATGTCTATTCTGGGAAAGATAACATTTTTTATTGAGATCAGTAGTGACTGTTTACTGTTTTAAAACTGGTGACATTTCTGAGCAGGACTGGTGAGAATGCTTGCTGCTATCCTGCTAACCTCAAAGGGAGGCTGAGCTGTTTGGCTTCCTGTAGCTTTGATTGTGCTCTTAGTAGCACCCCCGTACCCAGCACCTTTCCTACCTCCCCGCCTCCTCAGCAGAAGCAGTCGTGCTCCAAAGTAAACACCACTCATGAGAAACAAAAAAAAATGTATTTTATCAGCTGCTTCCTGTTGTCAAATAGTACATTACTGTGCACTGCAGAAAAGCAGGTCGTCTTGTTGTCTGAAGCAGATTTCAAGGGCTGCCACTGACTGTATTTTAATAATCTAGAAAGTTAATTTAGCTATTTATACACAGCCACATTTTAACAGGAAGGATGCAGAGCATCTATCACTTTTGATTAATGCTTTTCTTAACATTTAGGAATTCACTGCTGGACATATTAATTAAGAAATTACTCAATCACCATTAAATTCATACAATAAAAACAAAAGCATGCAGACTCACTGGCACAGCTGTTAATGTGTATTCTTGTTTTGCTTGGAATAGCTAATGATCTATTAATATTCTCAAACTGTTGGGCGGATAGATTCTCACACAAATCTGGCCAAACCTTCTTTAGAAAAATACTTTTTTTTTATTTCCATGGAGTTAACAGAGAGGTCCCTTTGAAACAGCAGGACCCCAGTGACCTTAAACACATTCTTGTGATGATAAAAGCAAGGATCAACAGGGCATTTTATTTATTTATATATTTTCATTAGATCTGTAGATGCTTAAACAGTTATTGTCAACACCTCATTTCATTTATCAGATGTATCTATCTATTTACTTAGGTGGTAAACATAAAATAATATGACCAATATAGCAATATAGTTTATATTCTATTTAGTGATTTGTTTGGTGTACTGATTGTTCTCCATCCATACGAAAAATGACTCTAGTCTTTGTTTTTACGCTTTTGGTAACTAATATTTGATCAAAAATCAGTAATAACCCTTTGAACAAAAATATTGAGACAGCCTGTGACAGAGAGAGATGGAATTTGAGCTGTAAATCTCCCTCTCGACCTGAAAGAGCGCGGTGTTATGCTTCCCAATAGATGGGCTGACTCGACGGTAGGTGGAAACCGGAAGTCAGCCATTTTGGAGGAAGCGCATAGCTGCAAGTGCACTAAACAACTCCATTGAGATAAGCTGCCAGGTAGACAGCGATTGGATAGACAAGGGCACCGGGCTGATCACAGGGAGGAGTTTGGTAGTACAAAGGGGACACAGCTGTGTGAGTACGGCCCCTTACGCTGGAGATGAAACTAAGCCAGAGCGTTGTGTATTTGTTTGTTTGTTATACGTGTTGTTTGTATTGCAGAGGAGTACTGAGAGTGAGGAGCTGCAGCCACAGAGCCAGCACAAACCCTTGAGCAGTACCCTCACTTCACGGCATGGACACTCATCAGTTTCCCCACCGAAGAGCACAGTTTCGTGCACGGAGGACTGTGGTTATTGGAGTGTTATTTTCTGTTTGGGACTGTAACCCGCTGTGGTAACCCCAATATACCCTACATGGTAGAGGGTGGATTTATTATTTAATTACCTTTAATAAACATGGACGTTTTTCCCTGAAAAGCACTGTTAGGACATCGCCCTCTGTACCCACACCACTCACATCCTGACACGTGGGATCAGCAGCGACTGGAAGATGGACCCAGCCTTGACAGCAGTGCTGGAAGCGCAGGACCAGCTGAGGATTGTGGAGGACAGGAGGAGGGAAGACAGGGAGGCCCAAAGACAGACGGAGAGCCTGATGGAGAGGGTGGTCAACATGTTCAGGACCGGTCCTGAGAGGAACCCGACACCAGAAGCGGAGGTGGGACTACCAAAACCCAAGCCTAGTAATATGACGCTGGAGGATAAACCCAAGGCATACCTGGTCGCGTTTGAACGTCAGGCAATGGCAGCCAGATGGCCTCAGCAGTGGTGGGCCAATTAACTGGGCCCCTGCTTGATTGGGGAAACCCTGATGGCCTATCGGGCGATGACGCACCAGGCCACCCTGGATTATGTCCTCGTCAAGCAGGCCATTCTCCAGCATGTGGACATCACAGAGGAGACCTACCGCTGCCAGTTCCGAGAATACCAGCAGCCCTCGGGAGTCAGTCGGTATTGACCCACCCCGCTGGAGGCAGTCGTCCGCGTGGCTGAGGCGTTTGAGGACTTCCTGCCTTCATAACAGCTCACTCCTCTCTGCCAGCAACCCCGGGCTCCTTCTGTCCTGAAGACCACACACCCCCTCCACAACGCACACCCTCCCCCAACGGACTGGCACACCCTCAACATCCAATGGGTGGCCTCACTCCCCAACCACTGAGACCGAGGTCGACCCCCAGCTGGGTAAGGTCTGGGGCCCCGCCCCGCTGCCAGGCCGACAGTGAGACACACAGGCTCCGAGGGTGCCTTTTACCCTGTTTTGCTACAGTTGCTACTATCGAGCACCAGAAGCAAATAAGTCCAGGTGTAATTGTTGGGCGGGACTTTGTATTGTTGATGTATGGGGTGGTAATATTAGCACCCATGCATTAGTGGACTCAGGATACGGGCAAACCTTGATTGAAGAAGCTGTCTTGGTGGGGTGTGACAGTGTGCGTGTGTTTGTTAATTGTTCACGTGTGGAATGTGGGGGTGTTTATTGATTAATTCTCACGTCACTAATATATAAGGGAGGAAGGTGCACTGTTTGAGGAGAGTGTGTTGGAGAGTGTTGTGAGCCATGTAATTGTTTGTTTTGTTATAAATAAATAAAATACAGCTAAAAACTTACCATTTTGCCTCCGGGTCTGTCACATTTGGTGTCAGCAGCGGGAGAGAGCGAGCCCGACAGATCCGGAAGTGAGTAGGCGGCAGGAGCAGCAGCGGCAGCCACAGCAACCACAATGGCAGCACCTGCAGCAAGAGGGGGAGGAGCCCTGGGGCCTCTGGCCTGCATGCACGTGGTGTGGCCAGGAAAAGCACCACTGGTGCGGATGTCCGGAAGTTCCCCCAGACTGGTGCTCCCGCTGGAAGGGGTATGGGCAGTGCTGGATGGAGTGCCCCTATACAAGACCCGCCTTGGCAAAGCAACACCAGCCGGACATTCCCTCCCACCCACCCAAACTTTGGATATTTAGCCCAGAAGCATTGGGCTAAACTCCTTCCCTACCTATTGTTTGCAGTGAGAGGTGCCTCAGAGTTCGACCAGGTTTTCTCCCTTCACGCAACTGTACGGGAGGCAACCGAGGTGTCCTTCATCTTGTGAAAGAAGATTGGGAAGAGCAAAATAAGAGTTCTAAAAACTCTCTGAAATTAGACAACCTGATTACCATAATGAAACCCAAATTCATCATATTAATTTGCAAAAACCCTGGAAAGAAATGGAGGCCCTGTTTATAGCTAATGACAATATAGAAAAGGATTTTGGTCCCACTACTCTCTCTTGTCACGGAGCATGCTCCTTTTATGGTGGTTACACACAGTGAAGGACAACAACGCCCGGATAACTCGTGGTATCTAGCGCTGCAACCCTTCTACTACACAGGTATATGTACATACAAAACTGTAAAAACTAAATTATTTTTTAATTTAAAATGAAAGTAACATTGTGTCACTCGGTACAGCACTGAATCCAGGTTGAGCTGCAGCAGCCTGCTGCTTTGCAGTTATCTGATCAAAATGTTTCTGCCGAAGCGCTGTGGCTAGCTTCAAGATGAAATCTCTCCTACTGATATTTTCCCCGGTGCATTACTTGTACAAAACAAAGGAATTGATGGCTGCCAGGTCCAGTAGAGATAACAACAGGCTTGTATATACACGCAGAGTAATTTAAATTTGAAAACTTCAAACCATCAAAATGCCTGCCGTGGCGGTTCTAGTGTTAAACTCTTTTGCCCCCGGCACCAAACCGATTTATTTACGAAATGTCTATTACACTCACACCTGCATGCATAGTTTCAGCAAGTCATTTTCATTTGACTCTGACTTCATTTCACACACCATGCTGGGAAAAAAATAACAATCATATTATTAATATGCAACTCAAAATGCAGTAAGCTCCCTTATGTCGGCACTGCAAGCTCCAGTAGATGAGAAAAGCAGCAGTCCGGTGAGGAAAGAGCGTTGGTTTTTAATTGAAGAGCGGAATTCTGGGGAGGCTCCTGGGATTAGTGTTTCATTTAAATATGTGGTTTATTACATTGATTCATTGCCCAGTTGGTATCCTGGAAAGCCCAACAGCTGCTGGAAAGCTGCTGGCTGAGAAAGGATGCAATGAGTCCCATTGATCCAGATTCTGTACAAATGAAGACTGCAATATAACAGGTCTGGTCCTCTAAAAAAAAAACTGTTCTTGTTGTAGCTACCCAACTGTTTTGACACAAATCCTTGCCTGTATATTAACCAAATCTTTAGTAATACTCATGCTGGACATAAGAGCCCCCCACCCCATGTGAAAAACCTATATATGTAGTGTATACAGAATGTAAAATGCATTTCATATGTTTAGCCTTTTAAAAAGGCCCAATTCACAAAGCTAAGTCTCATTATAATAATAATAACAATATCTTTATTTTTACATAGCACTGTTTATAATGGACCACTACCTCTGTAAAGCATTTTACAGAGGTAGGCTGTGAACTGTGCATTATATGCATCTGCAGGATGGAACACAAGGAGGTTAAGTTATTATTTTTTTTTATTTCTTAGCAGACACCCTTATCCAGGGTGGCTTACAATTGTTACAACATATCACATTATTTTTACATGTAATTACTTTTACACATTATTTTTACATATAATTGCCCATTTATGCAGTTGGGTTTTTACTGGAGCAATCTAGGTAAAGTACCTTGCTCAAGGGTACAGCAGCAGTGTCCCCCACCAGGGATTGAACCCACAACTCTCCGGTCAAGAGTCCAGAGCCCTAACCACTACTCCACACTGCTGCCCTTGCTCAGGGTCACACAGTGAGTCAGTCAGAGGTGGGATTAGAACTGGTTATTAGCCCTGGACTTTAACCACTGGACCACACTGCCTCCTGAGTTAGGAGTTATTTAAAGTCTTTTTATGTCTCCCGCCAGCTGTCATCCTCCTGCACCGAGCACACTTCTTGACCTTCTTCAATGTGTTCCGTCCAGCACATTCCACAGAAACTGCCCTCCTCTCTGTAACTGACTCTCTCCTCCATTCTATATCTCCTTGACTTCTCCTCTGCTTTGACACTGTTGATCGTGCTATTTTCTCCTCTCTCTCTCTGACATGGGGATCTCAGACACTGCTCTTGCCTGGTTTTCCTCCTATCTCTCTAACAGTTTCTTAAAGGTTTCCTGGTGTGGCTCTCTCTTCTCCTCGACCGTCTATACAGGTGTTTCTTAAGGATCTGTCTTGGAACCCCTCCTCTTCTCACTCTATACCCATTCGCTAGGTACTCTCATCTCTTTTGGCTTCTTCTACCACCTTTGCTCTGATGATGCCCAGAGCAAAGGTGGTAGAAGAAGCCACCTTTGCTCTGACTCCCACATCTCCTCCCACATCTCAGAATGCCTCTCGACTATCTCAGCATGGATGCATTCTCACCATCTCAAACTCAACTTCTAAATCTGACCTCCTCTACTTTCCTTCTGCTTTCTTTCCCTCCTCTGAGCTCCATCTCAGTGTCCCTTGACTCTATCACTCTCTCTCAATCTCCTTCTGCTAAAAACCTAGGTGTTATTCTTGACCCCTTCTTCTCCTTCTCTCAACACATCTCTTCCATGACGCGCACTTACTGCTTCTTTCTTAGCAACATCTACTGAACCTGTTTTTTTCTCACTACTTATCCCACCCAGCTCCTGGTCCAAGCTCTTGTATTCTCTAAATTTGACTAGTGTAACTCTCATCTTGCTGGTCTCCTTGCTTCAGCTATCCGCCCCCTTCAGCTCATTAAAGATTCTGCTGATCGTCTTGTATTCTCCCAACCTTGCTACTCTCATGCTACTTGTTGCATCCTATTTCTTCTAAAAAATGGCCTGCCTCTTATATTTGAGTATAGTGTTGTGTGTACTAAAATCAGCAACAAAATATATGAATACCCAAGTACACAAACAGCAACATGACTGGCTGCTGAGAAAAGATGAACAAAGACATCACTGCCCGATCTCGAATCACCCATGACACAGGGGCAGCCATTTTCAAAGAAGCGTCATTAGCTTCCTGAGAAATTCAAAAGAAGCTTTTAAAGTTCAGCGTTTTGCTATTAGGCATCCATTCTAAAAAACAGTACGAGCTTGGCACAGATCAGCAATGCTGATCAGATCCCTGTATTTTTTGACATGCCAAGCAATACCACAATTCACAAAAAGGGAGAAAAACAGGTGCAAGTAATCATGAATGGACATGAGAAGCAGAACATAATTGTAATGCTCTATGTGACAGCAGACGGCCACAAACTGCCTCCATGCATCGTTTTCTTATATGCATAATTGAGGTTGTGTCTTTGTAAATGCAGCTTTATTTGATGTTTTATTTTTTCCTCAAATTGAGGGTGGGAAATTTGCACTGTGTCTTAAATTCGAGGACGTCTTAAATTTAAAGGAATTCGTAGTGCCTTAACCACCAAAACACAATAGGATTTACTTTCAAAGCTTTTTTCTCAATTTTATTGTAACTTAGAACATATGTTTCAGAAAAAAAAGTGAATTGCACCTTTTTTCTTAATTTTTTAAAATTATATTACAGTATATGCTTTGATTGTACATAATTCAATTTTAATGTTTTTCAAAACAGAGGAAGATAAACAAAATAAATATGCAGTCTGGTAATATACAGTAATACAATAGAGACAATCATTATTTTATGCTGTGAAATATGAAATAAAAATTATTGATACAAAGTGTACTTTGTCAGATGAATAAAATGCTTATGAAATTTAGTCACAATACAACTAAGTACCAGTGCTAGGATTTACTGGGCCCTGGTGCAAGACTGTGAAGTAATGTTGAAATGTTCCGTATTGACTGACCAGATTTTTTTTCGTTTTGTCTTCTCCAGGGCCTCCTTCGTGGCAGCGGGCCCCAGGGATATATGCCTGGTCTCCCCACACTCTCGGTGGGTCTGTCCATAGCATAATTAAACAATTTACATAAAAACAACACTTATTTTCCAAACCATGAACTGTAAAGCCTGGGACAGACAGGCACGGCACGCGAGGCATTTTGCGGCCTGTATTGTTGGTATTGCTTTCATATGGTGTTGGACAGATCAGCGGTACTGCTCAAATCGACACCAGAGCGATTTTTTTGGACTGCCACACGGTACCGTTGGTGGATTAACCAATCACAGCCAAGTGCTGACAACACGTGCTTGACAGAAAAAATAATGAATGAAACTGTTGTCTATGGAGGTGTCCAAACACACTGAAATGTTTGATCACTCCCATATTTCATACAAGGACAGGCAAGTCAGTATTTTATACATCACCCCTGATAAGCATCCTTCCTGTAGCCAATTAGATACTGTTATCATGTTTTGCCATTTTTTTTTTATTTCTGTAGTTCACTACTATTTTTACTAAATAACTGGCTGTAAAATTATATATTTTCTATCACTTTAGTAGTAGGCTATTTGCTGTCAGCAATGTATTGTATGTTTCTTTGCTAAGCTGATCGCTTATTTCATACACCTGCATATAGAGGACAAAAAAACAACTTTGAAAAACAAACCACTGTTTTTATTAGTAGATTATATGGGGGGCATTACAGATATGGCCAAAAGTTTTGCATCACGCCCTATAGAATTAATAATGTTACGTTGACATACTGAAATTACATATCACTTTCTAGTTTTCCAAAAATTGAAAAATGTGACATTTTGAAATCTAAAATGAAATACTGTACTACTATTGTAGACTTTTGAGATATCATTTTGTAGTTTCTTAGCTTGCATGATGTTAAATAAAACATAAAAATTATGTTCATATAGTTTTCTGTTTTATTTTAACTATGTCTGCATCCTAATATTCTACTAGGTGATGCAAAACATTTGGCCATATATGTAAATTATATTCGAGTACATAGCCTACGGTGTGGTACTGACAACTACTGTACCGCGTGGTGCATACCGCTCCTGTGTGTCCAGGTGCAGACTAGCGGTACCACACCCTGAAAATGCCCAGGCTTAACTGGCTGCAGAGTTCAGAAGCAGAATCTACAGTTATTGTAAATAAAAACATACAGCATACAAATTCTTAATATTACGTCAAATCAAAACTGGTAACGTTTTGTACCCAGTACCTCAGCACTGATATTTCAACAGTTGACCAGGTCTACAAATCCCCAGTCTGAAATGTCAACTCATCTTTTACAAACCAGTCTGTTGTGAATGTAGACACGTGAATAATTTTTAAAAGCCTTTCACAATTGATAGTCCAATGGATTAAGATCCTGGCAGCTCTCTGGTCTGGTCTTGCTGCAAAAATCAGTCTGATGTGTTATTAAAGTTTTCACAGACTGCCTTATAACAATATTCAAGTACATGTAGCACACTCCAAAACAACACCTATCCATTAATATCCTTCTTCACAAAACTCTTGTTTGCTACAGTACCTGTCGTCCCATTCTGCTTGGTCTTTTGAAAACTAATTATTTTATTTTAAGTTGATTTCTGCAAATTAGACTCCTTGTCCCCCTTTTGTGTTTGTTCCTGTGGTGTAAGTATGCAGAAGCATTTAAGATGGGTTTGCTTTGATGATTCTGTGGAGTATGGCATATGATTCCCGCCTCCCCTCCCCCCTGCCCCCAACTGTGCAGCCAAGCTTTTTTTAATTGTGTTGGTATAATGTTGATTTAAAAAAATGAAGCCAGTTTTCTTCATGATTGCTTAAACTTACAATTTTTATTTTTTTTAGCAGTAGTGTACCCGTTTTTACACAGTTTGTCTAATAATTACTCATATGAAAAAATAAGTACAGTGCTACCTCATTATAAAGTCATAGTCTGAAGCCAGAATTAGGAGAACATGCTATGAAAATGGGTTTAGCCTTATAATGAGAATGCATGTGCTACTAAAATGGCCTTATCTGGAAAATGGAGGCCACAGCTATTGCAACTTATGATGATGATGATGATGATGATGATTATTATTATTATTATTATTATTATTATTATTATTATTATTATTATTATTATTATTATTATATAGTTTAGTAAAATGCATTAACAGTATTTTTTGGTCTATTTATTTTATATGATTGTGGACCCTCATGAAAAGCCATAAATGAAGACTTTACTTCTTTGTTTTTAAGTCTTGTTGTGTATAACAAAAATTGATTCATATGTATTGCCCACCCTGTAATTTTAAATATTTGTGATTTACAGATTGTTTAAATTCAATTAAACTACCTAGATTGCTCCAGTAAAAACCCAACTGTATAAATGGGTAATTGTATGTAAAAATAATGTGATATCTTGTAACAATTGTAAGTTGCCCTGGATAAGGCTGTCGGCTAAGAAATAAATAATAATTATTATACCATATAGGTCATGGTTGTTTTTCTAGATGTTAGAAATGGATTGCATTTTATATATATATATATATATATATATATATATATATATATATATATATATATATAATATTAGGCAACCAGTCAGCGGTACCAACACTGCCATACTGCAGATAATAAATCCTGTCATCTTTACAGCCCTAAGCCCTGTTACAGAACACTGCATGTTCCGTTCTTCATTGTCAATAAAGGCTACTCTCACAAGCAGAACACACTGCACCACTGAGCCAGAATATATCAACCAATCAATCAATCTAATTTTATATAGCGCCTTTCATAGTGGACCACCATCACAAAGCGCTTTACAAGATGCAGTAACAAGAAGAAAATCCATAATACTTTAAATACAGAGAAATGCATAATACATTAAATACAGTGGAAAGTGCATAATACATGATAGTAGCATAATACATGAAAAAGTAGCAGTAACACAGCAGCTAATAGCAGATATCAGGCTTAAAGAGCATGGAAAGTAAGAGAGAACAGGTGGGTCTTGAGAGTTGATTTAAAGCGAGCGATGGTGGGAGCATCACGCACCAAAGCTGGGACAGAGTTCCAAAGAGTCGGAGACATGAAGCTAAACGAGCGTTATCCAAGTGTGGTGCACTTTTGCTTGGGGATAACAGCAGGTTGAAGAGGTACTCGGGACCTGTGTGATGAAGGACATTGTAGGTGAGCAGGAGAGTTTTGAAAATAATCCTGAACTTTACAGGTAGCCAGTGCAGCTGGGCAAGATGGGGGGTGATGTGATCACGTTCTTTACATCTGGTAAGGATCCTGGCAGCGGCATTCTGAACTAGCTGCAGTCAGTTTATGGTGCGTGCCGGGAGACCACCATATAGAGAGTTGCAGTAATCGAGTCGAGAGGAGACAAATGCATGACAAAGTACCTCTGCATCTGGGAGGGAGAGGTAGGGATGGACTTTGGAGATGTTTCAAAGACACATCTCCAAAGGGGGCATCAAAGAGGTTGCTGTCACTAAATACACCAAGGCTTCGTCCTGCGGGGAAAGGCAGCAGAAGACAGTTTCCGAGGTTCAGGGCAGCTATATTTAGATTCTTAAGTTGAATTTTAGATCCTACTATAGTAGGAGTTCAGATTTGCTAGTGTTCAGCTGAAGAAAATTGGCAGACATCCAGGCCTTGATGTCTTGAATGCAAGCCGAGAGACGGTCCAAGGCAGAGGGGCTTCCAGGGTCGAGTTTTAAGTAGAGGTGGGTGTCGTCAGCATAGGAGTGAAACATGAGGCTGTGTTGGTGGATGAGGTGACCCAAGGGAAGCATGTAGATATTGAAGAGAAGGGGCCCGAGAACAGATCCCTGGGGGACACCACAAGTTACTGGGTTTGCAACGCCACTGCATCCAGCATAGAAAACAGAATGCATGTGTCCGGATAGGTAAGAGGACATCCAGGAGAGACTGTTCCAGAGATACCAGCATACTTCTGAAGGCGGTCAAGAAGAATGCCATGATCTATGCGGCTGTTAGGTCAAGGAGGACAAGCACAGAGGGAGCACCAGCATCAGCATTAAGCAGGAGATCATTGTTGTCAGTGAGATGCTTCATTAGCTGACTGGCTACAGCCCTTTCAAGAGTTTTTGAGAGAAAAGGGAGATTGGAGATGGGACAGAAATTAGATAAGTCAGTGAGGTCAAGAGAGGGTTTTTTTAGTACCGGCGTAACTCGGGCTAGCTTAAGGGCAGCAGGAAGCCAGAGTCCAAGGACAGGTTGAGAGTGTGCATAATGGAGGGAGCAAGATCAGAAGCACAGAGACGAACAAGGTTAGTCGGCCAGGGGTCCAGGGGGCATGTGGCAGTAGTTGATTTCAACAGTAAGTTGGAAAAATCAGCAATGGAGAGAGGAGAGAAGGAGGAAGAGGGCAGGAGGGGCAACAGGATGAGTGTCAACTATATACTGTATATATATATATTTTTTTTTATTATTATTTGTTTATTTAGCAGACGCCTTTATCCAAGGCGACTTACAGAGACTAGGGTGTGTGAACTATGCATCAGCTGCAGAGTCACTTACAATTATGTCTCACCCGAAAGACGGAGCACAAGGAGGTTAAGTGACTTGCTCAGGGTCACACAATGAGTCAGTGGCTGAGGTGGGATTTGAACCAGGGACCTCCTGGTTACAAGCCCTTTTCTTTAACCACTGGACCACACAGCCTCCTTTTTTATGTATGACAGGCAGTATTGCCAGAGCCCCAGTGAGACACTAAACCAATATAGTATAGAGAGCACACTGTAGCAAGCCTAGTGTTATGCAGATTAGTTTTGCTGAGGGGTAGAATATTTTCAGGCTGTGACATCGATAACTTCCATTAACAGAAGATTAGGGAATGCTGGTGTTCTGTTCTCTTTAGAAACTGGTCTTCAGGATCTGCTTAATCCTCTCATCACTTGTTTTTCTTCTGGCGCTTCAATTTATAGGCCATGCTGCTCAGTTGCCAATGTGGATTGCTAATTATATATATATATATATATATATAGCCTTGTTAATGCGTATTTGAACATAATTTAATTTCCCAAATATGTGTTTGTATTGCAATGCATTACATTTAATTAGGTCTAGAAGCACATTCAGTGCTCCCCTGCATGTGCATCTCAGGTACAACACCAGGCTTCTCCTCCATGTTGGTCCGCACCTATTGGAGTTCTCCATGCTCGCTTTGCTTGACAGAGAACGGGTGTGTAGCAGCCCAACAATAACTTGTGCACATTTTTCCTAGAAAAGAAAAATGTACCTTGGCCAAAAAAGAAAAAGAAAAATGTAAAAACTGTAATAAAACACATAATGTAATAAGCTGCTGAGTTGCTCAGCAGGGTTCCCCACTGCTGCTATTGGAACTAGAGTAAGAACATTTTTATGTGGATTGATAGGTATGGCAAAACAGAACCATTTAAAACCACATTAGTGCAATTTGCATCATAATATGAAATTCACAAAATGTAAAAATTGTTTTTTTTTAATTACTAAATAACTAATTAGCAAATTATTATCTGGGAATTTCCTTAAGATGTTTTTGAGTTTCAGTTTTAATTAATTCACCATTCATGGCATGTGCATCTTATGCAAAATTTTGCAGAGCAGCAAAAAACAATTTCATTGTTTTTTTCTTTTCATCTTGTGTCATCAATGAACCTTTTTAATACTCTGCTACCTACAGCTTCTTATACTTGATCCATCGCACATGGTAAATCAGCATCCATGAGCGAAAGCAAGTAAACAAGCAGATAATTAAGCAAACAATTTAGGCTGGTCACTGTAGTATAGGTTTAATATGAATGTCTGGATATTGGGCTCATTTTCTCAAGCTGACCATAAAAAGCTGCTGCAAGAATTCCAATGCTACTAATTCTGGATCTCCGGTGATACTGGTAACAGCTTTCTGGACACAATAAACCTCAGCTGCTAAGTGTGCAAATAGTAGCTTTCTGTTAGTGTTGTCCAGGATAAAAGGCAATATAGGCAACTGTGGGTGTTACTTGATCCTCTAAACAAACCCAGCAAGGAATACTGTGCAAAAGAAACAGAGCTTTAAATATGCACTTAACTTGCTCAGCTGTTGATTTAAAGCAGAGATGACACAGAATGTAAGCTTCTGCTTTGAAGGGTGCAACGTTCTCAATAGCCCATTGGTTGGGTGTGGTCTGCGCAGAGCTCTGCCATTTCCCTTTCAGAGTTTCCTTTAATTTGTCCTGCTGAACTAAAACAGCACAGGACCGGGAAGGGCTGAGAGAAGGAAATGTTGGGGGGGGGGGTCTTAACATATTTATTTAGCTGAAGTGTGACATCCTTTTTGTCCAAATGCAGGATTGTGGTTTAATATGGCAAATCCAGCTGAAATGATTTTTTTTATGGTTGGGTGACCATAAAAAAGTAGTGTATGATCAGAGATATTTTGAATAAAACAGAGCTTAATCATTTTGCTACCAAATATAGACACCAAGTATTAGGACCCCAGTATTATTACTCCCTGTGTTATGTGTCTCTTACCTTGTTATATTCTGTTGAAAAAAAGGTAGCGGGCTAGCTTTATTAAGTGTTACTATAAATACTGAGTTCTTATTAAGTGTACATTAGCCTTTGGTGCATTGAGTAGCTTGTATATTCTGTTGTTGGGTTCAATTACAAATGTTATCAGGAGCAACCCTTGAGATTTGTTACTGAGTAGCTTCTGAGAAGCTGTGCATAAACAACATAGATACCATATCTGAGACAATGTGCAGTAAAACAACATTCAAGCAATAGCTGAGTGACATACTGACGCTAGATCATCCAGAAACAATTACCTAAATTCACAAGGGGAATGGAGAGCTTGTGATAACATTGGCATGTAGTTACATACAGTAGGGCCTGCTGCATGTTGAGAAATGAGGAATGCATGTGCATGTAAAAATAAAGCTGGGAGACTCCCACATTATCTATATTAGGTATGACATTGAATGCACTTTTGAAGGGAGAACCAGGAATGATGGAAAGCAGGTTAGGGGTTAAAACAAAAGACTTAATAAATGACATTTCTAGAAAGCTTTGTCACTGGATAGTTAACAATATGCTCTTCGCTAACGATAATCATTTGATGTTTGTCTACAACTCTTTCATGTGGCATTGTACTTAAAAATGTGGCTAGGCCATCAGGCTTTAACATGGATACTGTGGGGGAAGTGCATTAATGTTGAGCTGATATTTAAAGGTGTTTTGTTCTAAGAGGGACAAAAAAATCAATGGTGTTATTCATGGAAGACATTATAATTTCATCAGCTGGCAGAGCCCATCAATACAAACATTACACGTAGGGCATGATTTTTAAAACTTGGTCAGGGGAAACTGTGCCTTTGTGAAATCTTGCCTCAAGATTTATCTCTTTTTTTAGCTTTCAAAGTTGAATTTGAGAGGCGTGGAGCTCTTTGATACAGTCCGGTTATAAGGCGTTATATACATTTAATGTTGATGTTGGTGTTGCTGTTTTTTCTGTGGTCCATAAATGGTATAAATAAAAAGTACCACAAGCTTTGATTGCCAAAAACCCAGTAACAATGGGCTCGGTAGGTGAACCTGAAAGCTCATGAAATCTTTTCATTCATAAGCACACCTGGCACACTGAACTCCATTACCCATGATGTCATCTTAAGTAGTGTTATTATGTTTTGACTTTATGTTGCCACAGCAGCCAGCTATCTTTTACACTGGAATGGAATGCTTTGGCGCAGGGATGGAGAATGTATTGGCAGCCCTCTGACTGTAAATACAGTAGGCATGAAAGAAAGGGTCAGGGAGCTTCGGGGTGGGGGTAAATGAGATTTGCTGGGAAATATACTTGTGGCCCTTAAAAGGTTTACCATCATATATATGCAATGTAAGACAAGGCAGCTCTATAACTGCTCGTGCAAACATGCTCTGCTCATTTGTACAGTGCTAGACTCTGGAAGTGCTAGATGCTGAGTTTGCACCCAGGCTCCATCTATGAATCTAACTAGAATCAAATTGCTCTGTGCTTTAGCTAACCAATCACTGCTTTTCAATGTGTTTTCAATGTCTTTGTGTAGCTGTATGTGAACCAGAAACCACTACCTCACTACCTGTTTGCTGTACTTTTCAGGAAATGCGTTGCTATGTAGTTATGATTTAGGAAAAATGATATTTAAATGTCCGTGTCTGCTTACTAAGTAAGGAAAGAACGACTCTGAATATCGTGAGGAGAGCTTCATGCATTGCCATGAAGATAAAAACATTTAACAAAAGAAATTAATTCACGTGTTGTCGAGCACATTTTGAATTATGCCGCACATTAGCTACTTGTTTGACTGGTTACCTTTCTAACACACAAAATTATATAAATATAATTTCTACATGTTTTACTACTTAGAATTTATATTTGTGTTTGTGGGACATCTAAAAGTTACATTTCATCAACACTAGAACCGCCTTTTACAATACATGTTTTTATTTTGAATATAACCTACAATATTCATTTTTTTTTGTATATATACAAGCTTGTTGTTATCTCTACTGGACCTGGCAGCCATCAATTCTTTCGTTTTGTACAAGGTAGGAGAGATTTCATCTTGAAGCTAGCCACAGCGCTTCAGCAGAAACATTTTGATCAGAAAACTGCAAAGCTGCAGGCTGCAGCAGCTCAGCCTGGATTCTGTGCTGCGAGTGACACACACGCAAGAGAAATCATATGTTACTTTTGTTTTAGATTAAAAACTACTTTTGTTTTTGTGTGTGTGTGTGTGTGTGTTGGGTGTGTGTGTATGTTTTGTATGGCCTTTCTGCTGGATACTACATGATATTAAATCAGAAGAACTGGATCTTCACTGCTGAAACCTCGTGAGCCACAAGCACGATTCCTGCTCCGGCTTACATGGGTTTTTACAGCTATTTTTATCGTGAGAAAGCGATTGACCGTGCCCTTAAAGTCACGCTGCCAAAAGGATATCCTTTTGATGTTTCATGATGTATTCGCTTGACAGCGTCACCCAGTCATGACTGTAGAGTCGATTTTAAAGAGCATGTAAACCAGGCCATTGTATCCAGGCACCTTAGAAAGTCTATACTTTCACTCCACCGTCATTATTATTATTATTTGTTTATTTAGCAGACGCCTTTATCCAAGGCGACTTACAGAGACTCGGGTGTGTGAACTATGCATCAGCTGCAAGTCACTTACAATTACGTCTCACCCGAAAGACGGAGCACAAGGAGGTGAAGTGACTTGCTCAGGGTCACACAATGAGTCAGTGGCTGAGCCGGGATTTGAACCGGGGACCTCCTGGTTACAAGCCCTTTTCTTTAACCACTGGACCACACAGTCATGATTTATAGGATGTAGCACGCACATATCACACGTGAGTCTAAAACACTGTGCAACTTTAAAGGGTGGGAAAAAAGCCGTACAATTGACCAAAATCTTTTTTGTGTGGAAACACATCCAGAAGCCCTACCTTATGATTACAAGACTTCAGCAGTGAAAACCCCATTTGTGACATAACCTCGTGCAACTTTCTACTATAACAGGGGTTCTCAAACTTTTTTAGCTGGGCCCCCCTTTTGAAATCTTTCAGGCTGTGATTACCCCCCACCCCACCCCGGGATATCATATGAAATTACTGTACACCAGTGGACCCCAACCTTTGCTGGCCCATGGGAAACCACACTGAACAAGTAACTCACCGCGGGCAACATCATACTTTGCTCTACATGTAAACCTGAAGAAACATTTATTTGTGGCAAGCACAATATAGCAGACAAAATTGCTCTCCCTCAGCCTAAGGGGAAACATTTATGTGTGTAAAATAAAATATCTGCCTGTCACAAGGCTGGCTGATGTGGTGACTCCAGGCCAGAAGCAGGGACAAAAACAAAAAGGCAAAGTACTGCGGTGCAAAGGATCAAAATAAATAGTCAAATAAAAACAAAGTCTCAAACACAAAAGAATGCTAAGGTCAGGCTGAGCAACTGCCTTTACTGATCCTTATACATGTAAGTTAATCCAGTTTTCTTACTTTTAGTTTCGCTTTTGTTTTTCTCCTCACAACAGTTTCCCCTTCCAAACCCCCACCCCGAATGCAGAGAACTGCAGGCTTTTATCCAGGTGACCATCTCCCAATTAGCAACAATTAATCAATGAATTAACTCGGGAGATGGTCACCTTCTGCAGAAGGTTTTTCTAACTGGATGGGGCTTCCCCCTCCGCGCTGCCAAACAATAACAACATGGCTTTTCGCTGTCATTTTAAATACACATTAAATATAACATTTGGGTTTGGAAACTGGCCCCTTAGCAACAGCTCCAGGATAATTTAGCCATCTAACAGTGACAAATACAACAATTACTGACAGGAGAAAACAAACAAAACACTCACAGTTAGTACACACGTCTTTCCTCGTAGGTCTTTGCGTTACCATATACATTCAGTCACGAGTGAAATTATGTCTCCTCCAATCCATGACTGATACATCGCCTACCGCAGTAAGGCACTGACTTCTAGGATTGTGGCTTTGCACCATTTTAGGATGGCCGACTTCCGACTGACCTTGAAATGAACTGTCAAACCATTCAGTCCGGGGCACACTCTTCCTGTTATACCGTGCCCTCACAGGTCAGGAGGGAGATTGTTGACTCGGATTCATTCGCTCTCTGTTACAACCACAAATATAATATATTGTGAGCAAGAACAGAATGCACGGGCCAAAGTAAAATAGCACACACAATAATCATGTGTTGATTTGGACAACAAATTATTTATCGAAATCCAGTACTATCAGTACTGGATTACCTCTCACTGCTTCCTGTAGTGCTTTGAAGGCCTGGTTTGCTGTGTCATCCCATTTCACCATAACTTGGCCTCGGGCCTTTGTCATATCGCTTAGTGGAGCAGCTATGGTGGCATAATTCGGAATGAACCTCCGATAATATCCTGTTAAACCCCAAAAGGCTTTCCCTAATTCTAATAGTTAATCCACCTGGGGCATTGGGTAGGCACTGAACATCTTTACCTTCAATAGACCGGACCTGCCCCCAAGCGTGCACTAGTGACGGGTCATTATGTTGGCCCCACACTATGTCCAAGCTTGAGTTGACCATTTTCCCTGCACTTACCTATCTTAGGTGCCCAATTACACGTGGCCACATCACACGCCATGGCAGCAGGGCATGACCTGGCCAGATGTCCCGGTTGCTTGCACCTAAAACAAGTTGGGGGGACAGAGGGAGCAATGGTTAGATATCTGTCCCGTTGCTGGTATGGCAACGGGGCAGGTGCAGCACCTCTACCCCAGCTGGGGGCCAACCTTGGTCTCCATGAAGAGGAGGCAAAGTAGCCCACTGGGGTTGGCGGTCTCGGAGGTCTGGGTCCCGGGGCTGATGGTGGTGGTGGTGGAGGCGGAGGAGAGAGAGGAGGGGCTCGGGAACCGACAGTATCCTGGTCCAGGCGGAGACTAGGGAGTCCTCAAAATCCTCTGCCAGTTTCACGGTGTCAGGGTGTCGGGGTTGTGGCGCCGTATCCATGCTTCGGTATTGGCGACGACCACATGGCAGAATTGAGGTGATGGAGAATGGCCAGCTTGACCAGGTCATAACTGGCGGCACTGAGGTCACTCATATCCTGGTAGGCTGCCTGAGCCTCCCCCGATCAGGCAGGGTCCCAGCTGGCTTGCCCAGAGCTCCCGCGGCCTTGACGCGGTGGTAGTCAGCCGCTCAAAAGTAACCAGGTACACCTCTGGGTCATCCTGTGCCATCATCTTCATCGCCCAAGCCTTCGGGACCGACATTACTGGTGTTCCTGTAGGGGCTGGTGCTGTGGAAAGTGCCAGCCCTACCCGTTCAATGAGAGCAGTGTAACGCTCCTCCCTCCTTCTCTCCTCTGTGTCCTGTCTGATGTCCAGTGCCTCCAGCAGCTCCGCCAGTGCATTACGATCCGTGTCCCATGTCTGACACCACCTGTGACAAAGTGGCTGAGTGGATGCAGGTGCAGGGGTGATGTAGTGCGGTAATGAAACAGACAGAGAGATTTAATCCAGTTTGGAAAAAGGGGTCTTTTATTTTTGTATCCAGGTCTGGTGACCAGTAACAATAACAATAAACAATATCAGGTTTGCAGACTCAAACAGTAATAATAAACCACACGTATCCGCCCCACAATTATACAGACATGGTAACCAGTCCTGGGTAAGTGCAGTAGTGCTTGTGGTGGGTGGTACAGTTTATTGTTGTGACAGTAGTACAGTGTTGTTCTGGCTTTAGTGCTGGCCCTCGGCGACAGTGCCGGAATCGTGTTAGCCGTCTAGTGCAGTGTTACAAACAAGACGATTACACACACAGACAAACAAACAAAAAACACTCACGATACTGTTTCACAATACTTGGAACAGGGTCTCTCACAGTCCTTCTCGGTTATATCCATATAAACTAAAGCAAAGGGACAGATTGCGATTCTCTGTCCCCTTTTACGTCATCACACATTACCCCTTGGCAAGCGAGTGCAACCGCCTCTCCAATGCCACGTCGTTTCCCTTCCGGGTCAATGTGTTATTGCAACAGTCTCGTCCTCTTCCTGGCTGGCCGACTTCCCTTGAACCCTGGGAAAGAACTGTCGGACCAGCCTGTCCAGAGAACTCTGTTCTTGCTGCTTAGCACCCTCACAGGTCGGGAGGGAGATTTAAAACCAAGAATCATTGTATTTCTGTCACACTATCCTATCCTGCATGGCTGTCACATGTCCAATTACACTGTTGAACAGTGTAGCCTCATCCTCCCATGTTTCCCGCACAATATCTGATATCCCCGTGGGGTGCCTACCATAAATTACCTCAAAGGGAGAGAACCCCAATGATGACTGTGGGACTTCTCTGATCACAAACAGTAGGTAGGGCAACATGAAGTCCCAATTCTTCCTATCTTTCTTAATCACTTTCCTTAACATCGATTTCAATGTCTTGTTAAACCGCTCAATAACTCAGTCCGTCTGAGGATGATAGACTGACGTCCTTAATTGTTTAATTAACAACAATCAGCCATTGATCGGTTAAAATCTCTTTAGAGATTCCAACCCTGGTGGACATAAGCATCAGCTCCTTGACGATCCCTTTGGAGGCCACGGTTCGCAGGGGTATTGCTTCCGGATACCTGGTGGCATAATCAATTATCACTAAAATATACTGATGCCCCCTAGCGGATTTTGGAAGTGGTCCCACTAGATCCATGGCGATTCTATCAAATGGGGTCTCAATGATGGAGAGATGCACTAAGGGACTCCAAAATGCAGGTTTCGGGGCCACTACAGTGTTGAGCTACCTCCTCATGTATCTCTGGCCAATAAAACCATTGTATCACTCCTTCTCTGGTTTTGTCTATCGCTAGGTGCCATCCTAAGATGTGGCCATGTGCTAAATTCAATACAGTCCGTATAAAGGGTAGGGGAACTAGTAAGTGTTCCACCATCTCTACCCCAATTTGGTTAACGCGATACACCAACCCCTCTTTAACCATAAAGTAGGGATAACTGTTGGGCATGTCTGCTCCGTTTATTGGTCTCCCATCCACCACTTGGACGCTCGCTCTAGCATGTTGAAGCGTGGGATCCTACACTTCAGTGCAGTTCTAAACCCAGTGGGGGATTCGCCTATTTCAGGTAACCCAAGTTCACCTCCTTCGAGGTCTTCAATTTCTTCGGTTTCCCCTTCCCTCCCCGAGTCAGGGTCAATCTCTTCAGCCACAGTGGGCTCCTCTACATTGACCTCCTCCTCTTGCCCTAACAACACCCTGGCTGGGGTCTCCATAGAGACCACACCCTCTTCTAGTTTCAGGTTTGGACTCGAGGTTACTTCCTCCTCATTTGAGGGGGAGGGGCCAATTTGTTCCACAACTTCTCAAAGTTAGGGAAATACTGTCCCAATATTACATCATATGGTATACTGGGAACTACCCCGACCTCAAGGTACCCGCCTCTGTTTGCATGGTCACCAAAGCCATAGGGGAGGGGCGGATATCACCATGTATGCATGTAATATTGATATCATGGCATTTGTCCAATTTATGGATCGGTACTAATTTTTCTGCCACCAAAGTGATCATGCTTCCCAAATCAAGCAGTGCAGCCACCTCTTGTCCATTTACTTTCACATTACATACATGTTTCGACTGTACGGTTTCTCCTCTGGCCATAGCCATTATTACAGGGTATGCATACAGTACTTCATAACATTCTTCATGGTGACGCATGTTACATTGCATAGGTTCATCTTTGTTGGGACAATAAGCAGCAATGTGTCCCAGTTTATTACAATTATAACATATAATCACGTGGGGGCTTGACTCTTGGTACACTGTCCCCTTGGGGCCGGCATTTGCCGATACATTAGACCCCCAGTCTCTGTCTCTCTTCGCAACGGTCCGCTGGTTCTCCCAGGCCGGGGGAACAGATGTTTGTCAGGGTTGGTGATTTCCTCGACTCGGCTGTGTAGTACCTCTTGACAATAGCGACCAGTGCATCGGCAGAAAGTACCTCATTCTGCCCCACCCAGCGTCGGACCTCTTTGGTCAACCCCCGTTGAAAATGATCCAGGACAATGCTCTCCACCACCTCCGCTGCAGTGCAGTATTCAGGTTGTAGCCATTTCCTGGCCAAGTGAATTAGATCAAACATCTGCATATGAGAGGGGTGGGCCATCGTGTAGGTCCACTTCTGAAAACGATGAGCCCTCACTATGGGAGTTACTCCCAGTCGAGTCAGGATCTCTGCTTTCAGTTTGTTGTAATCCTGGGCTTCTACCAGTTCCAGGTCCTGGTATGCTTTCTGGGCATCTCCTGCTAGAAAGGGATAAATTAGACCGGCCCACTTTTCCTTCGGCCATCTTTCCTGTTCTGCGGTCCTCTCAAAGGTCATGAGGTATGCTTCCACATCATCTTGTGCAGTCATTTTCTGCAAAAAATGACTTGCGCGGATTGCTTGGCCCTGTGTTGGTTATGTTACCAACTGGGTGGCCAGCTCCTGTATACTGTCTCTCATCTCCTTTGCTACTGCCTTCTGCTCCTCCCGCATCATTTTATTAGTTTCATGTTGGAGTTGTAACGCCATCCTATTTGCATCCTGCTCTGGCGATTGCTGGCTTGTTATCACTTGTAACAGTGCTTACAGCATTGACTCCATTTTGTTGCGGGTGTTTTTTTTTTTTTTAAATCGCTCGGTTAGCAAGGTGTCCGCATTCTCCACCATGTGTGACAAAGTGAGGTCCGCAAAGTCAAACTTGTACACAAATCGTCTAGAGATACCACACCAACTACACATAACAGCAGTTCAGGGTTAAACAGAACTGTACCTGCACTTTTATGGTCTTTCAAGGTTCAGGCAGAGGGATCGTCATTTAACCTTTTCCAGGCCGGGTTTAGAATTCTATGCTGCAACTCAGAGCTGGGTTTTTTTGGGGGGAATTTTGAAAGAAAATGCTAACACTTATTATAAAGAGACACAAATAATTTAAACTTTATTCAATTACCTTCAACCATATGTCATTTAAAGCTTAGACCATGAAGAATATGACTGTCAAACAGTTTACAGAATCCAGAGAATGTAAAAATATTAAAAATTGGCAGAAAAAAGTTCAATCACAATTTATTCCCCAACTCCCCCATTTTAGTATTTTAACTCGAAACACATGGTGCTACAGATGATGGAATGTCTCGTAAAAGATACAGTGGTAGGATTTCCCTATGCTAGAAATCTGACCAAGGTTTATTCTTTAGAATTTTTAAGGAGAATGCAAACACTTGATTTTAAGAATCATAAATCATTCAAGCTTTATCAAATAACCATAAACAGTATATCATTATAAAGCTTAGGCCATGAAGAATGTGATTATCAAACAGTTTACAGAATTCAGATAATGTAAAATTATGAAAAAGGACAAAATTGGCAGAAAAAAGTTAAACTTTTTTTTTTTTTTAAAGATTGTCAATCACAATGTATCCCCCAACTCCCCCATTTTAGTGTTTTAACTCCCAAAACATGGTGCTACAGATAAAGGAATGTCCCCTAAAAGATACAGTGGTATTTCTCTATGAGAAGACCCTTTTTTGCCCAGTTCTTAAGTAATTCATAACACGCAAATATTCTGAGCTGGGTTTTATACAGCTAATCGATACCCCCTATCTAACAGTCCCTTCATAAACTCCATAACAACACAGAAACTAGAACCATGTTGGCCATCAAGCAGTTGTTGGTATTGCCCAGAATACAACATGTATTTCCATGTGTAGTCGGTCTTCGTCTCACATAGCTCATACAATTTCATTTTGTGTGAGGGTATCCTCCATTCAAAATACCCGCCCTCAGATATCTTCCATTCCTTACTGTACCCCTTGGTTTATCACAACGGGTTTAAATGTCTTATTACAGAATATAATGTAACCAACTGAGTAATTTCATAGTTATCTCATTTGTTAATAGGTTGATTGACCCAGCTTTCTCTCACCAGGCCACATGACCAAACAGGTGTCTATAAATGACACGTTTGCTCTTTTATCCAACAAAATTAAAGTTGCTGAACTCTTTATCTATTAAGTTCTACCAAAGATCGTCTTTGCTATAAGAAATTGCTGGCTGAAAATAGCATTTCTTGTTCCATAAAAAATTGGCTTACTGCAAAGCAGTGAGTGAAGATAACCTTGTGGATTATAATTGATTCTGATTCAATGAAGAGGACTTTGTTTTTTTTCTACCTAGGATCAGTTCTGGATGTCTATAGGAAATCGTTACAGAGCAAAGAAGGGTCGTGAGTTTGAACTGAGGGTTTAATAAGACACTTTATGGACTTTGTTAGTTTTACTTTACTGACTATTCATTTTGAACAATTTGTGAGCCGTTATAATGAAGCTAGCAGTAATTACAGTATTTTGTTAGTGTGCGTATATTATTTTGTACATTAAAACTCTCCCGTAGCTAGAGAGAGGAGAGAGAATGCTGGGAGAAAAGTAGGAGTTGTTGGTTGTATGGGAGACGTGGTAGAGTGCAGATCAATCCCGACTGCATCCCATTACTTTTATTATTTCCTAACTGTAATCGTATCACAGTTTCTATACTGTCTGCTGGCCAACTACGTTGTGTGTTTCCACTATTGCTGAGCCTGTATATTGGAGTCGCTGTTTAATAACAGCTGACAGAGACTGTACACAAGATCAAGCGCCTGGCCTGTTTCATTTGTCCACGCTACAGATCCCCGGGAACTGAAGGTAACCCACGGCCTTACAAATTGTTTTTTTCTTACAATCTCTGGTTAGTTACAAATGCATTTTATTTTTCAGCACTATAAAATTGGTTACAATGCAGTCTGAATTTTTAGCAAATAATACAAGGATAGTACACAATGCTTTCTTATGGAATGTGCTACCAAAATAATGTGAGAAAGACAAGACTTATTTATTTTCCATGGAAACTGCCCCATTGACAAGTATGAAAGTTTACTTGTGCTTATCTTTGTTTTGTGCATGTCACCTTTTCTCGGATATAATGTTTAGTCTCTTACTTGCTGTTGGAACATTAAAATAATTATATATCTCCCTCTGTGGAAAGGTGGTGGGCAATTCACTGACACACACGGGAGACAGAAAGTTTAGTTGAAAACACTGCACTGGTGCCCAGTTTTATTATTTTCCTTTTTTTGTTGTCCATGACCTGAATACCGACAACGGTAAACAGGACTACAGTAATACCAATACAGGTAAACAGTCAAATGCTGGCACACTCACAGGTGCTCTGAAATAATAATAAATAACAAAAGGCGAAAGAAAAAGGGAAAATAAAACACAGTAATAAAACTACAAAATAAAGGTGCTGCTTACGCAGTGGCTCCACTGCCGCTAAGTCTCCGTCCTACGCTGTGCACTATACACTGGGGTGGCCAAGGTTCCCATCTATTTACACACGTCCCCCTTGGGTACGTAACAATTTATTTTAATTATAATTTTCTTTATTTAAGACTGGCTGTCTTCTTCAGCCATGCTTGTCTGTTTCGTTCATGCTCGCCTCCTCAGCTGGCATCTCTGGGTAACCCCTATTTTGGCCACCCGAATGCATAACCAAGCATAGTACTTATGGGCCAAGCAACACCCCAAGGCCTGCCTCTCAGCCACTCAGAGAGAGGGAAAGCCAACACACCCTTTTCCCACTTCTCAGTGTCATCGCCATGACTGACAGGTGGATCTTACGAGGCTGCTGCCCTCTTTTTACAGAACCATGTATGCGCCAGACACCCCAATTTTCTTTAATAAACTTTGCAGTAAACTGCAGTTTTGTACTCTGATTTAATTTCCCTGTGCACCAAAAAAGAAGAAACTGTGTTTTTCTCAGAGCAGAGTGTCCTCCTCAAACCAGAGTGAGGTGTGGAGCTCTGCAAGAGTGCATCCAGTTTGCAAGAACTACAATCACTATTGTAGAATAATTAGTTTCATTAGTTTTATTTTAAATCACACAATTTTTTTTTACTATTGTGTAATTTTAAGGTTGTTAGTATGGAGTTTATTAGCTAGACATGCAAGTCAATTTATTTGTAAACTACATTGTTGTCTACGATTTTAAGTAGTCTACACCTTATGCTAGAAACATATTAATCCTATTTATCATATAGACCATATGTTCCCAACCTGGGGGTGTCAAACATGACAGGGGGTCTGTGAGGCTTTGGTAATATTTAAGTTTTGGTATGGCTTTTACCCACTCCCTCCTGTAAATTAACCTGTTCAGCTGCTGTCCTCAATGAAGTTACTTGTGGCCACTTATTTGTAACCAGTGGGTCCTCATAATCGCAAAAGTAAGAATGGAAAAGAGTGCATGTGCTGGTTAAATTATCTGTGTAAATGTATCAGGTTATATCCAAATCAATTTACAAAATCTGTTGAAGGCTAGGAGTGTATGATAAAAGATTTGTGCAAAATGAAGCCAGTTATTATGTTCATGTAGAGTGCAACAGGCAGGATGTATAGACAGACACGATTAGGCAAAATTGTGAAAGAGAAAGGCTGACATGACATTGCAAGTAGAGGTATGTTTCAGTCAAAAAGCAAAGTTACAGTTACTACTAGCAGTTTAAATTGCCCTTCCTGTTGGGCAGATCTGTTTTTAGGCATAACTGTTCTAATTCTAACATAGGCGAATATATAAAAATTGTAATACTGTATAATGGCAACTTACTGCAGAAGCATATGTACATTTTTGTTGTATACTAGTATTCCCCGGGGCCATGCATCTGAAAAAGCTTTATGGAAATGTTAGCAGTTTTGTATGGTAATTGCAGTTGTGTCCTCCAACCCCAAGGATGGTGTTCATTTTAAACAACATTAAATATAAATGATGTGCATTTTTTATTAATCACAGGATTCAACAAGAATAAAATCAATGCTTCTTTTTTTCTGCATTGATTTCTGATTGTTTTGAATCCCTCAGAAACAATTGCTAGCGGTAACATTTAAATTAGAGTACCTTTTTATTCTATGGTGGGTGTAATACGTCAGAGGTAATTCTTGTTGGCCCTGTACAGTCTTCCAAGGTTCTGAGGCTGATTGTGATAACTTTGAAAGAGCAGGGTGATGTATTATTGTTTTTATGTTCAAACTGCATCCAAAAAGCAGTGCAATGCATTGGAGTAAGGGAAAACTTGGACGCAAAGACGGCAAACTTTGTTTCTTAAGCTATCAGACCTAGAAATATTCCCTTTAAGCTTAGTCATTATAAACCAATATGAAGTTACAGCTACAGTTTGTATTACAGTACCATTAAGAACGTCTGTATGCATTGCATTATTAATGTGCATTATGTTGCCTTTAACAAAGTTTTATCAACATTTATTCCTGCAACATTACATAAAGTTAGAGGTTCGTATTAAGGTTCCAGAACTGGATGCCTACATTTGGCTATGAGAAACGGTGGCACAGCCTTTTACGACTATCACAAATCTTTTTCGGCTAAAGCAGCTGCAACTTTAGAACAATTCAATCTTATGATTAACTGGGGTATTCTAGACAAATCATTATTTTGTCGCCACTCCACAGGTCTAACGGTATTTTCTTGTCAGATCTGTGGCTCTGAACCACAGAGTTCCTTTATGTCCTCAATCAGCCCAATCCTCTCAAAACAGCGCCATACCCCCCTTTCTTCTTCATTCAACCTTACCAACCCTTTTTCCCAAACCCAGACTGCATTCATTCCATCCCGCCCTAGCCAATCTCTTCCAAATCCTTCATTTCAGATTTGCCCTCAACAAACTAAGGACAGATGGGGAAGACCGATAACGTTCGCCAGAGGGAAACAAATATGTAATAATTTTAACGAGAATGTCTGCACTTTCCAGTTCTGTTCGTTCCATCACATCTTCTGCAGAGACGGACTTAGCAAAAGTGTTTGCCCTTGGAGCAGCACCCGCAGAAGTTCAAATCATGTTACCATCCACTCCCATTAATCCAGTAGCCCTGGGTGCTTCACTAATTCACCACCCCGACAGAGTGTTTGTAAACTATCTCCTAACAGGTTTTAACGATGGATTCACCACGGGTGTGGAAAAAGACCCATGTGTCTTTTTCTTCCAGTAATTTAAAATCTGCTGTGAATGACTCCAAAGCGGTAGACATGCTTCTGCACAAAGAAATAACTAAAGGGTTCATGATCGGCCCATTTTCCGATGCCACTTTTCCGTTGTACCGCATTAGCCCTTTAGGGGTCGCAATTCGCAAATACTCTGGCAAGAAAAGGCTCATCCTCAATTTATCATCTCCGCACTCCAGTTCCATATCCAGCATTAACGATTTGATCCCCCCAAACAATTTTCCCTATATTATGCCAGAATCGATGATGCTATTCGTGTCATTAAAATAGCAGGCCAAGGTGCATGGATCTCTAAGGCTGATATCGCCGATGCCTTCAAAGTCCCATTCACCCCTCCCAGTGGCACCTTTTGGGGGGTTCAATGGAGATATGGAGTGCCTATAGATTAAATTCTTTGTCCGAAGCCTTATGCTGGATTCTCTTTGCGGTCCATTTATTCAGCACGTCTCAGGCGCGTCAGGTCCAATTTATTTTCACACACGCAGTTTATTTTAGACGCGCTGTTTAAAAGTATTAGGCACTGCATATCAACAGGACACTCAGTACTGCATCTCCAGCCCCGCCCCACCCCTTGTTCACTGTATTTTTCCCATACCTCTTCATAGTAGTGCATACCGATAAATCAACTCCTGATCAATCGTTTTATCACCAAACTCCTCAATAATGCCATCCAAGTCATTATTGTATTACTATAACATCTCAAAAAGCTCTGCAAATGTCTGTGATATTCTTTGAGCGCTGGATGCAGAAGCAGCTATCTTGTTTGTTTATGTCCGTGTTATCTCTGTGGTGCCGGGGTCTAAGTGTATTGCTCAGATCTGCCCCTTTTTTCCGGCTTTTCTCGGCTCCTATCGGTCTTACTCAGCCATTGAATGGGTTTTTTGGCTTTTCCCAGAGAAAAAACAACTAGAGACCTGTTTTTTACGTCTTTTTGATGATGTCATTTTGATGACATAAGACCGCAAAGGGTTAAACGAACACAGACTTCCATTCATGCTCCATTTATTAGATGGCTTTCTATTAGTAGACTTCAAAGACCATCCCTCCGCTCACTCCTTAAGAGCTTTGAAATCTCTATTTTTACCTCTATCAGAGGAGAAAACTTCAGGACCAACTACTAACCATAAATTTCTCGGATCGAATTGGATTCCAAAAAAATGGAAGCTCGACTCCCTCAATACAAATTATAGTGGATTATAGTTTTTTTTTTATTTCAGCTCTCAGAAGACTTGTACCAAATGTGAACTACTCTCTCTCGGTCATCTTAATTTTCCAATAAGGATCGTTCCTCAAGGCCGATCTTCTATTGGGTTCCTTCTGAGATTAGCCCATTCAGTATCTGAATTACATCACCATGTTAATGCTGAATGCCACACAGACATCACTTTATGACTCAGCTTTCTTTCAAGCTGGAATGGTATCTCATTATTTTATGACGACATCATCTCATCCCCCACTGCTCTCAATTTGTACGCCAATGCTGCTCCCTCGCAGGGTTTCGGTGGTATTTTAAGGAACAAATGGTTCTACGGAAACTGGCCCCCAGAGATCCTGCATCTACCCAAAAAAAGACCTGTATCCTATCGTGATTGCCACAGTAATCTGGGGCCATCAATGTTCAAGGAAAGTGATCGCATTTTATTGTGACAATTTATCTTCGGTAGCATTCATTAACAGAGGCAGATCCTCTTCCCCTGTCATTATGAAATTCATGCGGAAACTCACCTGGGTTTCCATGCTGGGTAATTTTAAAATTAAAGCCATTCATGTTTCAGGCTCAAAAAACACAATAGCTGATTCTTTATCTCGTTTTAAATTCCAGGAATTCCACACACTGTTTCCGGAAGGGGACAGTCTACCAACACCATGCCCAACTTTCAAAGAGCTCGTCCTCTCTTAGACAATTGGCATTCCCCAGATTCCAATCTTTCTGAACCAGCTCTCAAACTAATGGCTAACTTGGTTTCCCCAAGTACCCGAGCAAGCTATAACTCAGCCTGGCAGTAGTTTTGCAGATTCTGTACCCTATCCAAATCTCATGCTTCCTCTCCCTCCGAATGTTCCATCATCAAATTCATAACGTTTTGCTACATTAAACAAAAACTGTCCATTTCTACCATAGAAAGCTGCCTAGTAGGATTACAATTTAATTTTCGCGTAAACTACCAAAACTACCCATTAATAAAGAAGTGCTGCAATCTCTCAACATTCTCTGCGGCGGCTGCTTCACTCTATACAAAGACCTCCTGAAAGGAATGTTCATCTCAGCCTACTGCGGATTCCTTCAGTGCGGCGAAATCACCTCCCGGACCCAGTCTTTCGACCCCTCTTCCGACCTCTGCATCAGAGATCTCCAGAATACATGACCTTCATCAGGTCATGTTTTCCTTATATTTTAAACATTCTAAGACAGATCGCAAAAGGAAAGGGGTACTCTTTTATTTATTTAAAACAAATTATGCAATATGTCCTTATTCTGCTCTTTCTAGCTACCTGTCAATGCGCCCGGATGCTAGTGCATCCGACCCCCGCTTTCTCAATCCAGAAGGAACCGCTGTTCCCAGGATTTGGTTTTGCAACAATTTGCATACAGCTCTTCATTGCGCTGGATTCCCTCCCGATAACTACTCAGGCCATTCTTTCATGATCGGTGCCGCCACTTCAGCTGCTTCAAGAAACATTTCGTCACATATGATGAAGTTTCTGGGATGATGGACTTCTGGGGCATATGAGCTGTACATACGAAAAAATGATGTACATTTCTGCAGCACAAAAAGCATTATGTCTTTATATATATATATATATATATATATATATATATATATATATATATATATATATATATATATAGTAACATAGCAGGGAGGGGGTTAAAATCCTCCCTGCGTAAGACATGTGTGCAGGCACATTTTTGTTAGTTTACTTTATTGTTTAATAAATTGGTTAATTGTTTTATTGTTTAATTATCCCCTGCACCTGGGTAGTAATTGTAAATTAGGACCAGGTGCAGGGTATGAAAGAGAGACAGTCAGTTTGCTCAGGGCTGCTGAGGAAAAGGAGGCAGAAGGGATGTTCTGCTTCCAAGCAGTCGCGATAAGGACAGTAAAAGTAAGTTTACAGAGCATAGTGTTTTGTTGTTGGGCAGGTAAACGGCTTAGCCGTCCTGCCATTTAGTTGAGGTCCTGCGTGTTCAGTTAGTGCTCAGTGGAGCTAGGTGTTTGTTTTGTGTTTTATTTTGTTTTTGTGATTATTAAAAATAGCGCGTCAGCGCGAGAAAAATCCATTCTGTGTGGGTCAATTTTTAAAAAGGGCAAAGAACCATGAGTGGTGCGAGTTCATTTACTATATATATATATATATATATATATATATATATATATAATATAAAATTAAAACAAATTGTCTCTGATACAGCAGGTATGGCAGCACTCTCATGTAGATTGAAATGGTGATGAACAATTCAAAAAATGTGAACCGACAAATTTTTTATGTCAATAAATAAACTTTGATGGGATACCTGTCTATTCACCTTTTTTGTATTGTTCGTCACCATTTGGATCTACATGCGCGTGCTGCTATACCGTCTACTACGACTAAATACAAGTGAGCTTACTACCTGCTGTATCAGAGACAATTCATTTTAATTGTTTTTTCCTTTGTAGTAAGCACCTCACCATAAACTTGTTTGTGCACAAATGACATATATAATATAATATATATATATATATATACTGTTTGAACCTGGAGGAAGGGTAACCCTCAGCCATGGATTCCTTAAGGTTTCCCTTGGGTTGTTCCCTTGGGTGAGTAGGGGCTTTTCCTTACCTGAGTGTTGAGAGGTGGGAGGTCGAGAAGGACCAATTCGGGCGTAAGTATAAAAAAATATATTATTATTATTACTATTATTATTATTATTAATAACAATCTAATTGAGTAAGTGGTTATAGTAGCACAAGGCAGGCTGGGCAGCGCTCTTTTGTTGTTGTTGTTTTTTTTTTTTTGGACGGTAGGTGGCTTAGCGCCACTGTTCGTCACTGACATGATATGTTGGGCATAATAATACCATTAGCCAGTCACAAGCCTGAGGTGGCCTTGTCTTTTTGGGGGAAGGTGGCCCAGAGTGCCACTGGTCCTACTGCTGTCATGACTGTCATTAATCAAAAACCGTTACATCACAGTCAGCCAGTACACGGGGCAGTGGAATGTGGCCCAGGGTGCCACTAGTCCTGCTCACTGCTGTCATCAAGAAATAATCATTCACCTCAGTCAGCCAGCACACGTGCAGCTCTAGAGCTCAATGGACAAGGCCATGGGCCAAAAAGTATGTTACGTCTCTAGTCCTTTGTCAAAATACAATAAAGATTCGGTCAAATTGATCTTTGGTGAATGTCTCCTTTCTGAATGTGTTTTTTCATTGAATTATGCTTATACTACTTATACTACTAATATACTACTTCTGACAAAAAATTGACCACACTCAGAAATTAGCTTGTTTTTATTATAACTGTTTTTAAAAAATAAACAAAGAATAGATACATCACTAGAACAGATATATAAAACTCTATGTTTCAGATCTAGTCCTGCCTTTGTACAGATAAAATTCTGTTTACTGCTTGTTCAGTGCAGTTTTGCGTTACAATGTGAATCACTTCCACAGGAAGTTAGGGAAAAAAAAACAGGACATGAATAACATCTAGAGCTTATGACATTTTCAGATTGACAGCAAGTAATTTCCTTTTCATTCTGAGCCTGGGGAAAAACAGAGGATTAATTCAGCTGATAGGTATAATCAATTGATTTGTCAGCTTGGATAAAGGATACATTTGTTGTTGTGTAAAAACAGAATGGGACTGAGCAAAGGTTGTTATAGAGATTAAATGCTGTTCAGATTCTTTGTTTCTGGAGTTCAATGAATCAAAGTACCACCACTGTTTAAATATTAAATTAGGACCAAACCTTTCATTTTACTTACTTTTAATACATAACAGACTTACTAGATACACACACATATATATATATATATATATATATATATATATATATATATATATATATATATATACTGTTTCAGCACAAGCAGCAATTGTTATCTTTTATATCCTGGTGTGGTGTTAGGTCATTGATTAAGACAGGGACTCTCATCTTTGGTCCTTGGCAACATCCAATAGTCCAGGTTTTTAATCCAACCAGCACTTAATAGTTTGTTTTAAAATGTACTCTTCTTCCTGCAGCCATGTAGAATGCGGACCTGTAGTCTCCATGGTTACCACAGTACACAAGCTTGAAAAGCAGCTTTCCATGCTCAAAGGCACTGGATGTACTGTTGTCTCTTGCAGCCCCTGAGAAAAAAATATTTTAAATCTTTATATATTCACAAAAAATTGGCTATGGGTACCTTATACAGGCAAACCGGATTTGACATTGACCCGAGTTACAAACATTAACATCTTATTCAACTTTGTTGTTAATCACAGATTTAACTGCAATTAATTGACCAATATTAAAACATATTCTATTACAGTACTTGCAGTAACTTCATATTTGGATGCACAAGTTACACTACAGTTCAAACAGGGATGTGTGGGTTTTCTCTAAGATATCAAGAATGAAATGTACAATTCTATAAACAAAATAATGAAACATTGGATTATAATATGGAGGTTAATGAAACAATAATAGTTAAGTCTTAATTCTTAATAGTTACAGCTACCTTCCCTAGTTTGTTTTACTATGGTAGTACTACCCTGTACAATCAATGTACCATGCAGTACCACATACAACCATGGTAATCCCATGGTACTTTTTTGTAAGGGCCAAAACAAGCAGAATGTGGGCAAACCCAGTTGGTGCTTTTGGATTATGAGTTTGTGGGATGGACTGTGGTCAGTTCAGTTTATACATAAACACAGTTCATACATAAACACAGTTTAAACTTCTCTGCAGGGAGGGGGGTGTAGCAGTTGTAGTCATGGTAGTTATTATCAGCAGTTACCCGTCTTCAGTCCACTACACTTGGCTACATATCTTTACTTGTTCTTTGTTTTGGACGATGCTCCTGACAAAATTCTTCTGCAGTGAAATCTGTCTTTTATAATCAAATAAACTGTGGTTCACCATCACCTGTCTGCGGCTGATGTCAAGACCCCCCTTGCCTTTGATTACAAACGTGGCAGATTGAAAGCTGAGCACATCACCCTGTTCCAGACTCAGATCCACAGACTACCTGTAACGTTTCAAATCAGCTTTAAGATGTTATGACTAACAAAGCCCTTCAGAATCATGCAACCAGGCCTGGCATCATGGGGTGCGCGAGGGATGCGGGGACCCAGACAAATCCATTCTTTTTCTTTCTGTTTTCAACCTAAACTCAGCCCACTCTAATAACAAAACATAAGGAAATAAACATATGAGCCGTCGCCGACCAGCGGCAACTGTTCTTGGGAATTCAAAATAAATCGTGGCAAAGCCTGTCAGTCAAAACACACATTAGCAAATCAGAGCTTAATATTGTATATCTGTAGGTGGGACTAGATCAGTGTTGAGTATTACAAAAAAAAAAATCCAACGGATTATTCCATTTACTAATAATAATATGAGGATGTTCACTGTGTGCAAAGCATTCTTTGACAGCTACTGTTTGTTCGTAAAGTAAGATATCCCCAACAAAGAGAAAATATTATATGTGATCATAAATATTTCTGAACCAAAAAAAAAAGAATACCAGTCAAGTTAAATTTGTTATGCAAATTCCATGATAACAGCCGCCCACCCCCCCCCAACCCGACCGGCCCACCACCCCACCGTCTTTTTCACTTTTTCATAAAAGAAAAAAAGTCTGCAGCGGGAAAGTAAACGCTTTATTCAATCTGTTGTCAAATATGCTACGAAAGGAAAAATCGTGTTTGTATTCAGTGCATTTATACCCACATGGTATGTGTTTTAAATTGTACACATATAATAATAATAATAATAATAATAATAATAATAATAATAATAATAATAATAATAATAATAATAATAATAATAATAGGTTTAATGCTACAGATATGTTTTTTTTGGGGGGGGGAGGGAGGTTCTACTTCACATAGTTGCACCAGGGCCCAGTAAATTCTAGCGCCGGCCCTGCATGCAATCATCTATCTGCCAGCTATACAAAAAGTACTTGGGCTCCTGTCCTTTCCAGCCCAACTGGTAGGTAAGTGTACTGCCCTGGATGGCTGGTCTTCGCATTGAACCTTGTATGAGACCCTTACCCACTCAAACAAGATGTATGTTCGTTTTTTAAATGTGCCTCCCTGCCATAAAACCTTGGTGGTAGCTCAAATCTCAATTAACATGGAAATCTTGATAGTGAAAAGATAGATAAATAGATAAATAAATAAATAAATACATAAATAAATAAATAAATAAATAAATAAATAATAATAATAATTTGCTATGTGTTTGAGTCTTCAGTAATAAAAATGGAATAGGTTAGCTAGACTCTCTTTCAGGACAAGAAAAAAAAAATCTAAAGGGCAAAACATATTGCCATCAGAGTCATTGACAGATTCTCTATTGCATGTGCTTTTTTCTACTGTCTAAAACTGGAGCCACTCAAGGAACACCCCAGTCCAGCATGCAAACTCCTCTACCCTGGGGAATCTGCTCTTCTGATCAGTCAGTGTGGTCACTGTTTCCATTGCTCTGCCTTAACTGCAAGCAAGACATGCCCAAGTGCTGACAGAATCACAGTTTAGCTGGGAATCTCAATTATCAAATTATAGCCCTCTACAGAGAGGATGAAGACAAGGACTGAATTGAAATTGGCAGTTACACATGTACAGTAGTTTGCTGCAAGATGTTTCTTTTTTTTTAAAGCTATACTGCCTTATAAGATCGTACAAAAACAAACCTCTCCTTTCCATCAAAACAACAAAACCAACAGAATGATGATAGAGAACCTCCTTCAACAAGTTCAACCGTAAGGGCTGAAGAACAGCAAGGAGATGGTGTTGTGAGTAAAAAAAACATAAAGCCCTAATTAACCCTGCAAAATTAAGGAAATATGAAGACAGCTACTTGAATTTTGGTTATATTTGTACTGGAAGTGGACAAGTACTGTCCAATGAATGTTTGAAACCCTCAAAATTACAGAGATATTTAATTACCAAGCATGAAATATATAAAAACAAGCAAATGTAATACTTACTTTCTTGAACTCACGACGGATGAAGCTGCTACAGACCTGAGGGCTACAAACCCCATTAGTGAGAATATTGAAGCTAAACTGCCACCCTCTGTCCCATCAAAGCTGTTTGAAGAGCTCATTGACATTTCATCAGACAGCTCCCTCAGAACCAAGTTCAATGAAATGCCGCAGGAGACATTTTGGTGTGAGTGCTCTGATGAATACAGCACTGCTTCTTCTGCAGCACTGAAAGTGTTGATCCCATTCAGTATAACCTAATTCGACCAGTGTAGCTTTGGCTGTGTGCTTTGGGTCGTTGTCATTCTGAAAGGTGAATATCCGTCCCAGTTTCAGCTTTCTTGCAGACGGCAGCAGGTTTTCCTCAAGGACTTCTCTGTACTTTGCTCCATTCATTTTCCCTTCTATCCTGACAAGTGCCCCAGTTCCTGCCTGTGAGAAACATCCCCATAACATGATGTTGCCACCACCATGCTTCACAGTAGGGATGGTGTTCTTTGGGTGATGCTCTGTATTGGGTTTGCGCCAAACATAACGCTTTGCATTTAGGCCAAAAATTTCTATTTTAGTTTCGTCAGACCACAAAACGTTTTGCCACATGGCTACAGAATCTCCTGAGTGTTTTTTTGCATACTTCAAACAGGATTTAAGATGGGCTTTCTAGAGAAATGGCTTCCTTCTTGCCACTCTACCATAGAGGCCAGATTTGTGGAGTGCTTGGGATATTGTTGTCACATGCACACTTTGACCAGTCTTGGACATAAAAGCCTGTAGCTCTTGCAAAGTTGCCATTGGCCTCTTGGTAGCCTCTCTGATCAGTCTCCTTCTTGCTTGGTCATCCAGTTTGGAGGGACGGCCTGTTCTAGGCAGGGTCTTGGTGATTTGGTGACTTCTTAATAATCGTCTCGACCGTGCTCTAAGGGATATTCAAGGCCTTTGATATTTTTTTATACCCATCCCCTGATCTGTGCCTTTCAACAACTTTGTCCCGGAGTTCTTTTGAAAGTGCCTTGGTGCTCATCGTTGAGTCTTTGCTTTGAAATGCACTGCCCAGCAGAGGGAACCTACAGGAATTGCTGAATTTATCCTGAAATCATGTGAATCACTACAATTTAACACAGGTGGAGGCCACTTAACTTGGTGTGTGATTTTGAAGGCGATTGGTTACACCTGAGCTAATTTAGGATTGCTATTACAAGGGGGGTGGACACTTATCCAACCAAGCTATTTCAGTTTTTATTTTTAATTAATTTTCTACAAATTTCCAGAATATTTTTTTCACTTGGAAGTTGTGGGGTAGGATGTGTAGATAAATGAAGAAAAAAAACTATTTTAATGCATTTTAATTCCAGGCTATAGGCAACAAAAGGTGAACATTTTGAAAGGGGGTGTAGACCTTCTATAGACACTGTATATATATATATATATATATATATATATAATCAGGGATGGAAATAAGACTCCCATTGCATAGCAGTTTGATCCATTCTTAGTTTTAGTATATATAATTATTATTATTATTTATTATTATTTATTTCTTAGCAGACGCCCTTATCCAGGGCGACTTACAATTGTTACAAGATTTCACATTATACAGATATCACATTATTTTTACATACAATTACCCATTTATACAGTTGGGTTTTTACTGGAGCAATCTAGGTAAAGTACCTTGCTCAAGAGTACAACAGCAGTGTCCCCCACTGGGGATTGAACCCACAACCCTCCGGTCAAGAGTCCAGAGCCCTAACCACTACTCCACACTGCTGCCCACCATATATAATGTATATGGTGGGCTGTGGAATTTTTATAGCGGCGGGGTGGGGGCTCAGAAGCAAAAAGCTATAGAGATTTAGAGCACCCATGCTGACTAAAGACGAGTATTGAACTAAAATATGATATGATGTCATACGTCAGAGTCAGACTCAGTTACGATACTAAAATGATAATTTATTTTAATTGAGATACAATGACATTGTAAAAATAATTGTATATGCATTTCTGATTATTCAATAATTAACTGTAAGAGATATGTGGTTTAATTAAGGTATAAACTTAGACTTAAATTATAAATATTACAGTACTTTTATTTTAAAATGATTATATAAACAGCCTTAATAGGAGATCCACGATACATCAAGTGGAAACATTTGTTACTGGACAAAATTCTTCATGTGACTCACTCAGATTACATTTAATTTGCCTTGAGAGCAGCCCCCCCCCCCCCACACACACACACACTGTCCCATCTGAATTGTCCTCCCTTTATCGTATTACAGTTCTCCCCTGGAAGCTGAAAATGTTCTCCTCATGAACTAAAAGTAGAATATGAATATAATAAACGTACACTTACTGACAGTAGTGTTTATTTGATAGAAACCATTTGTTTGTACAAAAATACACAACTGGGGTCAACTTGGCACCTTCAGTTTGCAAATAGTAATGAAAGCCAAGTTTAAGTTTATTAATCAAATAAAAAGTAACAGAATTACAGTAATTATTATATAACGTGGACTTCTGATTCACTGGCAGACACGAAATTCACATAGGGAAATTAATTCAAACATGGGTTCCCACAGCCAAACAAATCAGTACGCGCAATGGCTAATGAGTGAATAAAGATAATGATTGCAATCATATAAAATCCTAAACGTTAGCCTGTTCAGTATGTAAAGTGTTTATATTGGGACTCACAGATATAATGTCACAAACACAGACTCAGCTGAGAGACAGGTGAGCTAAGAGCCAATGGAAACATCTCACAGGGAAGTGACGAGAGGAAACTGGTGGCATCTTAGAAATACGAGATCAGCTTTATAGATAGAAGCTGCTTGACTAAAGTGCTACCTTCTATGTCACACTTCCTCGCCTCGTATTTTCCTTTTCTCTCTCCCCTCCACCACATGAAATCCCTCTTGCCCCTCCCTCCCTCCCTCCCTGCATCTCTCTCTCCCCCTCCCTTCACCCCCACCACTCTCCCCTCTTGCTTGTTCTCTTATTGGCTGTCATATCAAAGGACCTAGTAGAGTCAGCCCACTGACCTTGAAATTGGCAGCAACTTTCCAAGACAAATACATCTGTGTGTACAGTCTGGAAATAAGAGATGTACATTTGCTTCTTCTAGTCATGAATAACAAATTGAATGAACCTGTCTGGTAAAGCTTTGTGGAAAGTGTCAGCAAATGAAATGTAATTATAGTATGTATGAACCAACAGATTATATTTAAAATGACTAGGAATGAATTGGTATGTGCAAGAGATATTTTAAATGTAACATATATATGGTTTGAATTCTCTTTATCCCTCTCTCTCTATATTTATAAACCGGTAACTATATGTCATAATGTATGTCCCACAGATTCCTACCTCAGTTGAAGTGGTGAGCGATATTTTCACTGTGGTTAAGCATTAAGGTGCAGGGATTTTCATTTTGTGGCAGAAAAACATTTTCTATTGTAAGTTAATACATAGTGTGTAGGGTTACTGTTATTATTATAAGAGATGTCATCTTGTACAGTATGGATGAGAATAATATAATAAGACATGACCAATTAACTCATTATAAACCACACAAAACTAAGATTGTTCTTGTGAACTACTATGAAAATAAAAAAAGGGTTTGTATTTTTTATTTTATAACGATGCCATATGTTCTATGCATGGGTTGATACGAAAGAGGGCTTTACTGTCTTTGCCTGTCTCATGTAGGCCTTTACAATACAAAAATTAAGTTCCTCTGTATTTTTTCTTTATTTGTTTTAGATTGTTAATCTCAGGGTTGTGTGCTATATCTTTAAATTACCAGTGGTTGATGATGTCACGACATGGGTATTTCCAATAAAAAAACAGTTCAGGCACCTCGCACACAAAGGGCAAACATGTTTTGTGATCTGTGTGTTTATAAAAAATAAAACTACAGATAACTTTACATTTTTTTAATTAGGATTTGAGTGCAGGTTAGTGTATTTCTGCAAATTTACTTTACCAGGGATTAGGGCCCTCATATTGGGCAATTGGAATAAAGGAAGCATTGTCTAATGTTTATTTGTTTATACTTACTACAGTATATTAAAAAACGTCAATTAAAATGAATCTACTCATTAAAGAAAGCAGCGATCTCATGCTGTCATCATGCAGGGTGTGCTGGGCGTTTCAGGGGTATTTTGCATTTAATTTCTTAGCCCAGCATTAACTGTTACTATGACTCCACTCTGTGCTCATATTGATTCTCTGTAATTAGATCAGTTGCACAACCACACAGATTTACGTGCTTTATTGCTATTCTGTTTTTGTCATGGGTCATCAGGGACTAATTTCAAGAGCACCTAAAAGGAAATTTACTAAATTCTCTTTACTTATTTAAATATTGGAAAAGCAGGCAGATATTATCTTTGAGTAGGGAACCACAGCATGCAGTGCCCTTTCCTGTAATTAACAGCTTGATTTGTAACTTTATTGGGTGAAAAACCAGTTTGAGAATGAAGTCCACATCACAGATAGACTTGAACCCGATCCCATGCTTTTCAGGGCTAGAAAGTACTTTTATGAGTCCCAACCAACAATATCATTTGTTCACTTGTGTGACTTTTTTATGTTAATTCAGTATATGCAACAGTATAGATCAACTGCTGCATCTAAGTGCTGCTTTGAACAACATTGCATGATTAGCAACTGAAAATGTTGGTAGGAAACAAAGGAAAGAACCAAAAGATCTTCAATAAAAAAAAAGAGGAGGGATAGCTTTCCTTTATGTAGTAAGTCAAAGTAATCAAACAAATTTGTTTAAATATTGCATCATTTTAATATTGTACATTGATTATCAGATCCTTCTTAATTAGAATGCTGATTAAGAAGGATCTATATATATATATATATATATATATATATATATATAGATATATATATATATATAGATATATATATATATAGATATATATATATATACACACACACACGTGACAGGATTGACCGAGGTTTGAGACTCAGAGACAGTTTGAAGTTCAAAATAAAGCTTTTTAATAAACGAAAATACAAAATAAACAGGCACAAGGGCCAAACAAAACAGTTTCAAAACACAAAATAATAAACACATAAAACAAAACTTACAAGATAAGTCTCCCAGGCTGGGCGTTGCCTTCACTGGTTTACCAAGCTCTCTCACACACTCTCTCACTCTCTCACTCTCTCTCACACACACACACACACACACACACACACACACACACACACACACACACACACACACACACACACTCACTCACACACACTCACTCACTCACTCACTCACTCACACACACTCACTCACTCACTCACTCACTCACTCACTCACTCACTCACTCACTCACACTCTTTTTCTCCTTCCAGAACTCTCCCTAGCCAGGGCCTCTCCCCTGGCTTTTATCCCCTGTGGCTGGATAAGCAATTATTGATAATTAATCAATAATTGCTGATTATTCAATTAGGGCTCCAGCCACATTCTCACATGTTTTCCTGGCAGGGAGGAATTTTAACCCCCTCCCTGCCAGTCCCAACCATGTTCATAAAGACGGGGCAGTCCCCCGTCACAATACAGCTCTGGAAAAAATTAAGAGACCACTGCAAAATTATCAGTTTCTCTGGTTTTACTATTTATAGGTATGTGTTTGGGTAAAATGAACATTTTTGTTTTATTCTATAAACTACTGACAACATTTCTCCCAAATTCCAAATAAAAATATTGTCATTTAGAGCATTTATTTGCAGAAAATGACAACTGGTCAAAATAACAAAAAAGATGCAGTGTTGTCAGACCTCGAATAATGCAAAGAAAATAAGTTCATATTCATTTTTAAACAACACAATACTAATGTTTTAACTTAGGAAGAGTTCAGAAATCAATATTTGGTGGAATAACCCTGATTTTCAAGCACAGCTTTCATGTGTCTTGGCATGCTCTCCACCAGTCTTTCACATTGATGTTGGGTGACTTTATGCCACTCCTGGTGCTAAAATTCAAGCAGCTCGGCTTTGTTTGATGGCTTGTGACCATCCATCTTCCTCTTGATCACATTCCAGAGGTTTTCAATGGGGTTCAGGTCTGGAGATTGGGCTGGCCATGACAGGGTCTTGATCTGGTGGTCCTCCATCCACACCTTGATTGACCTGGCTGTGTGGCATGGAGCATTGTCCTGCTGGAAAAACCAATACTCAGAGTTGGGGAACATTGTCAGAGAAGAAGGAAGCAAGTTTTCTTCCAGGACAACCTTTTACTTGGCATTATTCGAGGTCTGACAACACTGCATCTTTTTTGTTATTTTGACCAGTTGTCATTTTCTGCAAATAAATGCTCTAAATGACAATATTTTTATTTGGAATTTGGGAGAAATGTTGTCAGTAGTTTATAGAATAAAACAAAAATGTTCATTTTACCCAAACACATACCTATAAATAGTAAAACCAGAGAAACTGATAATTTTGCAGTGGTCTCTTAATTTTTTCCAGAGCTGTATATATATATATATATCTTATAAATGGTTCCCATCGTAAAAGAATAGTGGAAGCATGGCAAAGCATTGGGAAGCATATTATATGGTAAACCTTTGTAAGGGATATACAGCATATACAATTCATTTTCAGTTAAAATAATATGTGTGTAGATGAGACCACAGTTGATTGTACAGTGGCAGTTTTCCACTGAAAGTCGGAAACACAGGCACGGAAGGGTTGCTATGGGAACTCAGTAAGGGTTTGGAGGATGTGCCATTGTTTGTGTTAGCCAGGATATATGGTGGGGAAGGCCTCACTCAGTAGCTGTCATTACTGGAGTAGAAAACTCAGTTTAAATAATTAAAATAGAGATAGACATATTGTATGATGTCATCCTTGGATATTTTTATTAGTTGATTTGTTGCTGTGAATTTGTAATAGAAATCATGGAAAACTGGATAAATAGAAACCATGGCCCCCTCTGTAGCCAACTACACCTAATCAATAAAAAAAGTGCAATCCTATTTTTGAGTACACAACCCTTTTGAATAAGTTTCAGGTGCATTAGAAAATTAAATTAAAAAATGACTCAGTACCATCAGCCAATCAGCAGTAGATGCATGTTGTCACATCAACGTATCTGCTGTGATTCAAATCAATCCACCGGGCACTGTTATTTAAATAATACACAGTTATTGTGTTAATGGCAATTTTTATTGGCTGTCCTCTACCATTATGATTGTAAAAAAATATTAAATCAAAATATGCCAGGAGAATTGTAAAATGAAATGGTGGTAAATTGGTATATTTTAACATCTTGAATGTATTCTGTATTCTGCATTCTGAGTCTACTCATTGGGCACTGGCACTATTTAAAAATATTGACAATTATTATTTTCAATTAGTACTGAATAGATGATGCCAACTTGTGTGTACTATAAACTCCAACATAAAACTCTTTATACTGCCTTATTGGATTATTTCAACCAACCACCAAATATATTCTAAGTAATTTATCACCTTTTTAACTTTTTAACACATGCACTTCACATTTTTGAGCACTGCTGGCTTTTTCAAAAAAAGAAGAAAAAAAACAGCATTCTGCAGAGACTGCCAAGAGAAACACATGGCCGAGCTCTGTGCGGAAATGGCTGGCTAAGCAAAATGCAGGGCTCATTGTGGTTTGAGAAGGAAAATTGACTTTAGCTGCAGCAAAGGCAATTCATAATACACTGTAGTTGGGTGAGTTTCTTTTTGCAGCCATCAACAGTGAACAGCTAGACAATGTATCTTTTGTGAAGCACTTGATGTGAATCCAAGGAATTAACATTTTCATAGTGTTTTTGCAGGTTTTTATTACGGGTGTGCATACGGTAAAGAATTTGGGTTGGGATTAAAGCCAGATTTACATCCATGCCATTCATAGATAATCTTCCCTTTTTTCATTGCTGTATATACTTTACACTCTTGGACAGTAATGGGACTTAATTGAGGCTTAGGTTTACATTGGTTACTGAAGGTTCTGTAAAATATAGCACTTTTCATGACAAAGCACTTTACAGTTCTTACATAGTTTAGTGTTCTGTGCGTTCTCCTCCTTGAAACCAGTTTGCTGTCATGTTGAATTAGCTCATCTAATGAATGACTAATGAAAGTTGTTTTTAGGTAATCATTAAACATCTGTTTGCTAACTTGTTACCAAATGGTCTTCTGTTTATGCCTTCTAATCTGTAAATCGTGTGTTCACAAATTGTCAATAAATCTGACGTGCAGTCCTTCTCTAATTAGTTAATTAATTTAGAACTTAATTGATTCATTATACTTTCTAGTAAGATATGCAAATAGTTATTCAGGACTTATTCTAAGCCAATGAATTAATAATGTGTGATTAATATTTGCCTAATAGTTTTGCTGTTTAAACGGTTCAAAACAAATATCACCAGAAAGTATATACAAACTTTACAACTGAACATGACTCAGGAGTAGAGCTTCAAAAACCAACTATGTGACTGTTGTGAAGCAACTATCTAACGCACTGTTATCTCCTGGTATCACTATATGAGGACTGGAGTCCAGACAGGTTCTGGCTGTGGCGCTGTCTGTGTTTAGCATGACGGTGTGCATGTCACTGAACACAAACACCCTGAAAGGCTTCCTCCATATCTCTCACAACATTTCCATAAAGGGGTACAGCACTGGGAAATGCTGCCAGTTGCAGGATCAAATATGAAAGAAAAAATCCTGACAATTCTCATAGCAATTAAACATCCCATGCAATCAGTTTAGGAGGTGCCAAGGTCATTCAGTGAAAATTAGTTTTCTGAAGATTAAAAAAGCGAGACAGCTCATTTTCCCTATTGTATGTTTTTTACATTGTTTTTACCAACTCTGAAAGTGTAGATGGACTGTGCATATTTAAAACCAATTTGTTTTATCTAAAAGAATGCAGTGGAATAGCAGTTGTTTTTTTTAATAAAAGTAAAAACATGACCAATAATGCTCTGAATCAGTGAGGTTGTCAGATTTTCCATTGCAATCCCTTAACAAACTGTTTCAAGGGCAGAGAAAATGACTGCTGGATACTGCTTGTGGTTATTTTTATGCTGGCCTCATTATTGAGAATTCTACCTGACTCTAGTATTCCTTTAACATGCAGTATTACTCTGCTCGTGTTTTATAATTCCATAATTTATATTGTACAGTTTTATTTTACTTCAATTGCAATATCTTTCCTGAAAACTCAACTGTAATGTAATTTATACAAATTTGGAATCCCTATTTAATTGAAGGAGTTAGTTGCATTTTGCATCATATGCACAGCAGCACACATTTAAACAATATAATCTCAGTCTAGGCGCGGCACATCTTGTTAAGTCTGCTATTATCAATCAGTGCATCTGTCTCAGAAGGACTGAGTGCAATTTGCATGCAAAGGGGGGGGGGGGGGTTGGCAGGGAAATAGAGTAAGAAAGAAGAAGGCTGGTTGTTATCGAAGCCAAGCTGAAATAAAACTGTACGTATTCGGACCTCTTGAATGCCCTGACAGAAATGACTCAAGCAGCACTGAAAATAAATCACGAAGGACATGGCACACAGGTGAAGCATGGCAGGAGAGGGCCTATTATGTTTGCTACTGGCAAATGGCATGAATAAATTCCTAACTGCAGTTTCATTAATTTGTGTTTATGTGGGTGACCTTTTTGGGGGTGGGGTTTAGGTTTAGTTTCAATTATTTTATAGAATTATAAAAACTAGTCAGGAGTATTTAAAGTAAGAACCCTTTCTTTTAGGAACTGAAGTGTAACTGAAAAATATCTGCAACCTGCACAAAGCTTTTTATTTTTAATAATAATAACAAACTGTTGGGGACCTCTGTAAAGCAGCAATGGTAATCCACGGAAGCAATGCAGCACATTGTATAAAAAATTATCATAACACTATTCGGTGTCCCTCTGTCACACAGGAAGGTGTTCTTCTACAGATCTGTTTGTGCAGATGAGCACACTGAAAACCTGTAAAACAATTGCAGTCGAAATAAAGCACAATTACAGCCACAATGCGGTACGGTAAGGGAAAGAGCCAATTGAGAAATAAAAAAAATATGGTATGAAATTGAATGCAAGTTGGTATTTCAATCCAGCTATGAGATTGAGGGTATGATTGGGGCCTAAAGGAGACGTATCCCCATGGCAAATACTTCAAAGCTGCAATTCAAAGGGGTAATTGCTCAAACAGCAGAGCAGACAGTCTTGTCAGTCAAAGGCAAGGACAATATTAGAGGTTCCATCTGATATTTGTATTACCTTATAATACTTCCATAGCCTTTGATGCCCAGATCCCTGTGGAGTTTTACACTTGAAAATGTAACTCTATTGATATAGAACATTTTATGATTCTGTTAATTGGTGTGTCCTTGAATCTTCATATACAGTAAAAAACTAATTGGTATAATTATGAACAACCATCTATAAAACATGGATAGTAATGTAATTTTCAATTAATCCATTGCAATTTATGCCTGGCTGTCTGTCTGTCTGTCTGTCTGTAGTGGTTTATGGTCAATAGTGTAATGTTCAATTTGCAGCACTTTAGATTACAGAGACCTGCCAAAGCTATTAAGAAGTCAAATGCATTACTAAAACCTATGTCCACTTGATCGGTACATGTCAGATTCTGACCTGATTAAATTTAACCTGTTTTTACAAATTAAATTCTAAAAAACTATTCCATTCCACCCTTAACCCCTTAAGGCAAAGGAAACACATCCCGGGAAATTGGATATAGTATCTTAGTTGATCATATCTGGTTTACTAGCACGTTTGTGGCTTCATAAATAGGACACACATGCGCCTCAACCAGATGATCACGCAGTTTCAAATATGGACCAACTCCATCTACCCACTGTTCAGCAGGGTATCAGGAGGCTGTGAATTATTTTGAATGAGTCAACAACCTAATTCCCCATCTGCTTTGCAGATACTGAGATTGGTATGTCTACAGTTTTCTGTCCAAATGTATTGTCCCCACCTGGTCCCAGGTAAATGGGTACTGCTTGTGATTGTGATCAACTCACTTTTCACACAGAGAAACAGAGGGGCTCTAAACAAACCAAGCTAGTTGGAGCCACATCTGACTCAATGGGATAAGAACATTCTCTGCTAGTCAAACAGCTGAACAAAGTGTCATCAAGATTCAGTCACTGCGACTTGATAACTATTGATGGCCTGCATTGTGTCCAGCACGACTGGCCATTTAATTGTGTGCCAGATACCACTTTTTATTTAATCATATTGTATCTGTTTCTCTTTCAACACATTCACCGATTTGAAAATATAATCTCAACCAGCAGCTTAGTTTGTAACTTGTGATCCAATATGCAAAAAATCCTTAAAAATACATTTAAAGCATTGTTACAGGAATTCCAATTGGATAAATAAAAATACCATAACATACCTGCAGCAGGATAGCATCAGAAATTGGCACTCCAGTCCACAGTGCGTGCTCTAGTGCTCATGGTGAATACAGTTATTTAGTGTTAAACAAAAGTGCAGTGTTAATCCTGGTTTAATGCTGGCTTTTGGCGACAGCTCCGGATCGTGTTAGCCATCCAAATAATTACAAACAGTATTATTAACGACAAACAAAAACAAACAAAACACTCATGTTTCACAATATAGGTTCTCCTTGTGGTCTTTTAATATAACTATTCACAAAGGAACAGATCACATCACTACGTCCCCTTTTTATAACGTCACCCATGACCTCTTGGTCAATGAGCGCATCCACTCCTCCAATCCGCAGATGCCACGCCGTTTCCCGTCCGGGTTATTGAGTTTGTATACCATAGCTTTGCCCCCTTTCTAGATGGCCAACTTCCACCTAACCCTGGGAATAACCTGTCGTGCCATTTAGTCCAGGGTATTCTGTTCCCTTTATGCAGCTGCCTCGCAGATCAGGAGGGAGATCTAACACCAATAATCATTCGATCTCAGTCACAGGACCAAAAAGTGAAGAATATAAAATATACCCCCATGCTCCAATAGAGACTCCTTCCAGAAAAAATAGAAACACGTGACATGCGACATATAATTTTGTTGAATCTATTGGTGGTCGGGCGGAAAAACCTGTTTACTGAATTGTCAGAAAGCAAGCAACTGCCAACCGAGCATCCAAATGCATATACCATCCATTTGTGTTTACTGTACAACCGAATTAATGGTAATAGACTTGACAAGGACACCCTCAGAGACAGTCCACTTGTGTTCATTGATAATTCAACCCCAAACATGCAAATAAATTTGTAAACTGTATGATTCGGTTAGGCACAGTCATCATGATGTAATATGTAAAATGTGCAAGCTCTCGGAAGGTAATCCTCCCTCTGGTAAAATACCGGCGATCAGGGAACAACCCGACAAAAAGAGCTATAAACTTCCCCCATTCAGCTCTGAGCACCTTTCTGACTATACCAGCCAAAGAAACAGGCAGAGGAGAGAAGGCAGAAGAGAGGGCAGCAACCGATTTCGTAATCGAGCAGGAGGTGGCCGTGGCAATAATTGGCAACCACACCAGGGGCCCACCTACAGAGATCTCTTAAAAGAGATTCTGAAGTTTAAAAAACAAATGGAAGGGACAGATACGGACCCAGTACTGACTGGTTTGACGGATGGGAATGCCAAGACACCCCTGGGTGGATGTACATAAACAAAAGTGTAAAAAGAAACTCAGTAGCACAAAACAAACAAAACACTCATGGTTAGTACACAGGTTTTTCCACGTAGGTCTTTGCATAACTATGACACAAGGAACAGATCGCTCGGCCACACCCACAGATATACCTTCAGTCACGCCCCCCTTTGGTAGCGAGTGCAATACTGACTTCTAGTATTGTGGCTTCGCCCCCTTTTGGATGGCTGACTTCCGACTGACCCTGGAATGAACTGTCAAACCATCCAGTCCGGGGCACACTTTTTCTGTTATACCGTGCCCTCACAGGTCAGGAGGGAGATTGTTGACTCAGATTAATTAGCTCTCTGTCACAGTGATCTCCTCTGATCTATGTTTTCGATGTACTCTGGTTACTATATAAAGAAATTCACTGTTACCACAATACCCATTGAAAATTGATCGCGGAAGACACATGACAGCAAAGCAGTGTTTGGAATTACTGCAAAGTTTACCAAACAACGATTCTGAAGCAGCAGAGACAGACAATGACAAATATGTCTCTGAAGCACACTAGGTTTGCAAAGATGAATCTTCCAGCAGCAGTGACAGAGGATGCCAGCGAAGTGCCAGGACTTAGTGTGCAAATAAGGTGCAGGAGATCCTGTGAGAGAAGAAACAATCCTGTGGCAGCCCCTGCAAGGATTCCAGCCACTTCACCTGCATCAGCCCCTGCACCTGATCAAGCCGCTACTTCATCTGAGGCACCACCTGGCACTCAAGAGGCTGGTAATGATGGCACTGTTTGGAACACTACAAATCCTGGTGAGGCTGCAGGTAGAAGGGGTGAACATAATATTTTGAGGGAAGTTCCAGGGCCCACAGCATATGCAAAACGAAACATTGATAGGAGCACATTGAGTGCTTTTCGTCTATTGATTGACATGCATACGCTTCACCACATACAATGTTGCACTGAAGCAAAAGCCCACCGACAACTACAAGATGATCCCTGGTCAATGCCCTTGGAGGAATGAGAAGCTTTCACTGCACTAGTATATGCCTGTGGAGCATTTGGTGTCAGAAGCCTGTCACTGTGCAGTTTGTGGTCCAGTAAGTGGGGAGTTGCTTTTTTTTCAGCGACAATGCCACAGAATCACTTTTGTGAAATTTTGTGATTTCTGCATTTTGATCTGAAGCAAACCAGACGTGCCCGACTTCAAATGATACATTTTCCCTGGCATCTGAAATTTGGACCCGCTTCATTGACAATAGCATTCTCTGCTACAAACCAGGACAGAATATTACAGTGGACGAGTAGCTTTTCCCAACAAAAGCAAGGTGTCACTGGACTCAATACATGGATAATAAAACAGACAAATTCGGGATCAAGTTTTGGCTGACTGCGGACGTCCAGTCAAAATATTTGGTGAATGGTTACCCCTACTTGCTGGATAAAGAGTGTGTGAAAACGTGGTACTTCCACTACATGGACCCTATTTAGGGAAAGGGAGGAATGTTACCACTGACAATTTTTTTTACTTCATTGCAATTGGCAAAAGAGATGCAGAAGAAAAAAAAACCTGATTGGAAAAATGAATAAGTAAAGGAGAGATCTGCCACCATCTGCAAAAAACCTGCAAACACAACAGCACTCCACTAAAATCCTCAAACACTCTGACTGCACGCTGACTGTTTATAAATGCAAGTCGAGAAAGAATGTGATTATTCTCAGCTCCCTTCATCCATCATTTGTGATCATGACAGGTGAAAAAAAAATGAGAGACTGCTGAGTTCTACAATTCAACAAAGTATGGAGTTGACATTTTAGGTCAGATGGCATGGAAATATTCTGTAAAAGCTGGTTCTTGCAGGTGGCCTGTCCAAGCTTTTTACAATGTTCTGGCTTGCAGCTATCAATGCCTTTGTTCTCTACAAGGAATGCACTGGTGAAAACATAGGAAGGAGAGACTTTATATTGAAGTTAGCCAAAGAGCTTTGCCAGCCGCATTTTCAGCAAAAGACTGATAACCCAGTAGAAGCAGCTGCAGCTAAAGGTGCAGATGCACCCAGTGCCAGCCTCAAGAAACGACAATGCCAGATTGCAAAATGTAATAGCAACTGTGCCAAATGCCGAAAGAGAGTCTGCGGTAAGTGCACTGTATATGTTGAAAAGCACAGAATCTGTGTGATTTGTGCCAGCACTTAGACTGCAAATGAAGCCCATTCTGTTTATTTATTCATGTCATTTCGATTATACAGTGGAAGGTCGCATATCCAACCGTCACATAACCGCCAATTAACCACCTCACTAAATAAATAAATAAATATTAAAAGTAGGCTATGAGAGTAATGGCATTGGCAGCAAATGCAGCGATGGAAACAGAAAGAAAGCGTTATAGCAATCAGCCTTTTGGTGCGTTCCCCTTTAAGAGAAGCGGGCTGTGTACTTGTGTCAGTCAGCTGCGTGTAGCAGTGACGTTTCAATACAACAGTCGACAAAGCTTTTATTTGTGCAATGTGTTTATATGATGGAGCGCACGCTTGCACATACTGGCAGCATGTTGTTGTAGCTTTTAAATGCTGCTTATCGGCTGTTGGCAATATCAAGAAAGAGCGTAAAGTACCGTAGAGATATTGTAGCATGCACAGGGGGAAGGCAACAACAGGCCTGGTAGGTGACGTAATCACACTCTGGGACATAAGCCCGATATACGCTCCTTGCAAGGGAGCCGGCTCTTTTGTACACCAGTATCGGCGCTATGCTTTAATGCGAGGTCCCGGGTTCGTGCCCGCCCTCCGCCTGTGTGTGGATTGCTTCGCCCAGTGTGATGCGCCTGCCTGCCTGCATTAACCGAGATCGCTACATTGGAAGTGAGACTCAGGGGCTTCTAGCGTTAAGAAAGAAGCCATCAGTTGCAGGTTACTGTACATTTATTGTTTGTTTTATATTTTTTTTTTAAAAAAGCTTTTCATGGAGATGGCTTATAGCAAACCACATAGCAACACTGTGTATTTGTAGCCTAATTAAACTCGTTTACGTTTGCTTACTTTTAAAGCAAAAAATGTCCCCATGTTTAAAGCAGTTTGCGTGTTGTTTTTGTTCACTAACCTATTTATGGATGTGTAAATGCTTTTTCTATAGATGTTCGCAAATCCGACTTTTTCACATATCCGCCTATACCCCAGTCCACAGGGGGTCAGATATGCGACGTTGTACTGTATGTTTGTGTATAAGCACAAACCTCCTGGTTACAAGAGCTGGACTTTAACCACTGGACCACACTTGTTTATTTAATTTTTGACAGTTTTTTGAGGTTGTGCTTTATGTAATGTGTCTGTATATAAGCACATTTCTGTTCAAATGTCCTTTCATTATAATATTTATGTTGTTTTTAATACACCGGTCAAATTGAGAGTTCATGGTTGTTCTAGGTATATGTATAAACAGGGTTGCTCTAGTCTTAAAATATTTTTTGTGAAATGTATGTTATTAAATGGAACAATTGGGGCAGTCTCCCACCAGTATAGTTACCAATATACAGGAGATATTGACTGAAGGAAATATAAATAATAATATTTTTACTGCTCTTAGTCGAATTTGCTCTTAAATGTAATTATTTACTGTATTCTTTAGTTTGCTCTTATTTGTATTTGATCATACTAGCTACTGATTTTATTATACTTATAACTGCTCTTATCTGTAATGTGATGTTTTATAAAGTGATATTGTGTAATGTGATATTTTGTAACAATTGTAAGTCCCCCTGGATAAGGGCGTCTGCTAAGAAATTAATAATAATAATAATAATAATAATAATAATAATAATAATAATAATAATAATAATAATAATGCCATTGCTAATAATTTTCAAAAAATATTTAGAAGTGAAAGTTAGCCGGGGGTGAGCATACCTGTCACGTAATTTGGAGTGATCTCTCATTGGTTACTAGTGATGACATTATAATATATCAGAGAGAGAAAAAATACTGGTCTCTCTTGCAAGCCTGAATTATAACTGACAATAAAGCTGTGTGCAGTGCAGATAAGGCAAAAACAAGTTGATTATATGATTATTACCTGCAGCCTCTGGCCGCCTAGGACTGGCTCCTCCTGAACTCTGCCACCATACTACTGGCCTTACTCATCCTCCCTTCAAGTGCTTGCCTTTACAGAGAAGGCCATTCCCAATTAGTTTGTCCCCACAAGCCCAAAAAATCAGCTAAAATCCAAAAAATCACTGCTAATGCTCCAAAATGACTATTACGATTTCTGTCCACCCCTATTAACATCCAAACACTAGCCTCAGAATTACATAAGCACCCTGACCCTTCTTTTGTATTTTACTTAATTAATGGTCTCACTAAAGGATTTTCTACTGGTCTCTTTTCTTTCCCTGCCTCTTCCAGTTTTTGCAGAAATCTCCAATATGCCATCTTAGACCCCGACTGTGGATAATTTACTAAAGAAAGAATTAGACAACCTGTTCACGATTGGTCCCTTTTGAATCCCCTCATTTTCCCACTTTTCACATTAATCCCATCGGGGTTGCAATTAGGAAATACTTCAGCATCAATAGTTTAATCCCTCACGAATACTTCTCCCTGCAATATGCAACAATCAACCATGCCATATCTTTAATCAAAATTGCTGGGGAAAATGCATGGCTGGCTAAAGCAGATATGTCAAATACATTTAAAATCATGCCCATTGATCCTGCGCTCTGGCACCTCTTCAGAGTACAGTGGCACTCCAAATTTTACTTTTCCCTTCGCCTGACGTTTGGCTGCAGGAGCAGCCCCAAGATATTTGATACCCTGTCAGAAGCGCTGTGCTAGATCCTTCTTAACAACTACCACATTCCCTTCCTGCTGCATTTCCTGGATGATTTTCTTCTCATTGACTTTCACCACACACACCCTGCCCAGAACCTAACGATCCTCACATCATTATTTTCAAATCTCTGCATCCCCCTTAGCACCAGAAAAGACCTTGGGTCCTCTCACTTCCATCAAGTTTCTAGGCATCACCCTGTATTCTCAATCAGAGCTCAATACATTCACGGCCACCTGAATGTAATCTCTTTCTCATTTTCCAATGCAGAGATTCAGAGCATTAGCACTGGAAGCTGACCTCATTCCAACTTAGATTCCTCCCTTTTCAGACCTGACATTCCTCTGAACCACCCGCTGCATTCCCTGGTTCTGCAGGCTCAAGAAACAGCTCTTCTCAGAATCGCTCCATGCTCACTACAAACGTACTGGCCATCCTGGAATTGCTTTAAAAAATGTCACATTACATTCAAAATTCCCTTTCCTTCATTTTCAATGCCCGTAGTATCATCCTTTATTATGTCCCTTAAAAATAGAGCTATAAGAGTTTCCTCCATCAAAGTTTCAATTTCCAGTGTCCAGTTTTCCCACAAACTCATTTTCAGTGCCCCCAGCTCTACACTCAGCAACTCACAAATGTCACTAATTCTGAAAGGGCTTCTATGATCAGAACCTCCCTCTCCCCCTGCTCGCCTACCTATCAACGTCAATATACTCTCCCAGTGCATCTCATTCATTCGCTTCGGCTACTCTTCCCAGTTTTTAGATAAAACCTTAGAAGTCCTTTTTCTCGTAGCCTTCTTCGGGCTTCTTAGGTGCTCAGAGTTTACTTCACAATCAAATAAATTCAACCCCCAGATTCACCCCTGTATCACCGATCTATCTATCATCTCTTCTGATACCCTTTCCTTCCTGCTCAAAAGATGTAAAACTGACCAGGCAGGAAAGGATTCCTTAATCTATTTGTTTAAATTAAACTCCTATGTTATCCCCTACGAACCCCTTCTCTCTTTTCTCCAACTCCGCCTTTCTCAGGGCGCATCACCCTCAGACTCGCTGTTTTTTAATGAAAATGGAGCAATTGTCACCCATCATTGGTTCCTCTTTCACCTTCGCCAGATTCTTTCCAGGTCCAGATTCGCTGTATTGTCAGTCCTTGTATACCCCGGATTCTTTAATAAATATTTTGTATCTAAAGCACTTGTGATTGGTGTTTGTCCCGAACTACTGAACCAGCAAGATATACATATATATATATATTGTTATAGGTTCACAAACCACTGGAATATACCTGGTTATATATGGTTATTTATGTTTGTATAGTATCAGCAGAGCCCAGCTCCAATACAATACCTTGTAACAGCAACCAGTGTCGCTTCATTGAATTATGGTGAACAGTATCTGTGGCCATCAGATTGAATAATGATACAGGCTAGCCTTATACATATTATTAAACAATAAATAATGTATACATCATTTTCTTGCTGTGCACACAGGCACTAATGAAAGTGTCTCTTTTGTTTTTACATGCTGCTGTTGTTATTATTTATTTATTTCTTAGCAGACGCCCTTATCCAGGGCGACTTACAGTCGTAAACAAATGTTGCTGTCATGGGTCCACCATTGAAACAGGTTAGTCTTTTATTTTCCTTTTAAACTAACCGCCTTCTTCACAGGGAATCAGTATGATCAGTTATGGGATTAGGGTATGCAAAGTGAACCCGCACGCCATGGGATGGCTCATCGTCACAGTGAGAATACAGTTCCACAAGCACCACAAGAACATATTGAAGCAGATTGTATTTGTCATTTTTATTCAAATTAAAATATAACACTTTTGGTGCTTCAACATGTGTCAGATGAAGATAAATGTCCCAAAGTTTTTCTCAGTAGTTTCCCAGGATGACCTAGTGGGCATTACAGCTAGAGTTACGTCCTGAGTTGGATTGACCTGACCTAGACATATTTCAGCTCTGTAACTAATGGTCCAGGTGTGGCTATGTGACTGCCTGGAGAGAAGGCAATTCCAATTGGTCACAAGAATTATTCTGTCCCTTTTTTATTGTATGAGAGGTATGCCTGAAGCACAGTAACCCCCAAATCACCTGCTAAAACCTGATGAATACCTACAGTTTGTTGTATGAAATGTATTTGCCTTTTACTGCTTGTAAACTAATATACTAAAATCCTGAAATAATATTGTGCTGGGGTGTAGGTATTTACTCACTGTAAACATTACATTTTTTACTTTAGATAGGAAAAGTCTGAAGAGTTGGGTGTGACTCGTGAATTAACCAGCTAAACTATGAAATGTTCAACTTTAGCTCACCATTGTATGTGGATTGGACCTCTTTTGTTTAGCAAATTGAATGTCAAGTTTAGACACACAAGTAATATCCCCAATTGATAGCAGTGTGAGTTGCAAGAGTATTTTCTTGTTTAACCAGGAACATATAGAGTGGTCAAAGATGAGAGAATCTCAAAGGAGACAAATACCAAAAACAATTACAAAGGAGACTAATACATAAAACAATTTGTTGAAAAAGAATGTGACCTTGTGTGACAGAGAGCGAATGAATCCTAGTCAACATTCTCCCTCCCGACCTGTGAGGAAGCTGTATAACACAAACAGTGTGCCCCGTACTGGATGGTTCGGCAGTTCATTCCAGGGTTAGTCGGAAGCCAGCCATCCAGGAAGGAGGCGGAGTCACAATACCAGAAGTCATCGCCCTAGTACGGTAAGCGATGTATCAGTCATGGATTGGAGGAGGCGTGATTGAACTAGCTATCTATGCTTGTTTGTTTATTGTACTAATAGTGTTTGTTTTATAATTATTAGACGGCAAACACCGGGAGCTGCTGGTGTGAAGCCAGCATTAAAACCCGGAGTACAAAACACCACACCAGTCACTTTAACTGTGTGTTCACCACCAGCACTGGAGCACCACAAAAAGGACGCAGAGCCATGCTTGTATTATTGTATTTTTATTTCAGGACTGAAACCCTTATTATTGAGCTGTGCAAATACACATTGCTATGTAGTTGCCAGCATTATTATTTGATGGTGCCAAACCATGGCAACAATTAAAATAACTGTTTGGACCATGAACACTGTGTTATTGTCGTTGTTTGAGCACTGCATCACCTCTACACCTGCACACTACTAACCACTTTGCCACACCTTGTTACAATTTGACTCCAATGTGACACAAAGACAGAGATCCACAATTCCAGAAAATTGTTCCATATTTTGTCTATTGGCTCCATCATTTTAAAATGTTAGTCAGTAACATCATGTTTGTGCAGCGGTTATATGATTGCTGAAAAGTGATAATGTGATTCTAAAGAAGACAATTTGGTACTGAAATGAGTGCCATTGATTCTGGCTGGACTAAGGGTCTTGCTGCTGAAATACACGCACAATAATCAATACAATGCAATATGGAATTAATCTCCAGAACGTGATGTAAATACTGTGCTGCGAACAGATCAATACATTCTTACAAGATTTTCTTTTCTGGTGTGTCCTCAGTCAGACCTTCTTAGACCCCCTGCTGATCTATCATCTCCCAGGCAATCTCTTGACATTTCATCCTGAGAAAAAGTAATAAAATCCCTTGCAGATTCATTCAGTCTATAACTGTGACATTTAGTTTGGAAATCTGAGGTAAAATTACAATGCATTCTGGGAATTAACTAGCAAATAAATTCTGCTTCATTGCGTATTTGAATAGGTTTTGTGTTTACCTTTCTTCTGGATGGCCGTGTCAGTGACTTCACCCATCTGTCCTGATTTGGTGCTGTCGTCCTTGCCTCTGTTATCATTATACTTCAGCACTGTCACACATTAATCACCTCTGTGTGCTCTAGGGGATCACTACCCTTCAACAGGGCCCAGGATATTTTCTTTAGTTCAGAAGAGCCAGTCATGTCATTGTACAGAGAGCTGTGGCAAGGTGCCCGTCCCTTTTATTATTTATGTATTATTATTATTATTTGTGTTGTATTATTTGTATCATAAGTATTATGTATTGTATTTGTGTGCGGACGGACGAAAGCCGTCCGGCATTATTGTTTCTTGTTTGAAACCAACAAAAAGCCAGTCTCGTAAAGTGTAGCTGGTGGGGATGTTAAATCCCCATTCCAGAAAACCCTGTGGAAATGTGGCTGGAGCCTTAATAAGGTAATTGTCTAATGGGTAATGAAGGCTCCAGCCACAGTATAAAAGACCCACTCCGGGCTCAGACATCAGGAGAGTATTAGAGAGTTGTAAGGAGGAGGATAGTAAAGAGCGAATGCTACCAAACCAGCGAACAAGGTACTCATTTTTATAATAAGATTTATAATTGTTTGTGTTATTTTCACTTTGGACAGAGTGCCCTTTTCTTTTTGTATTTTGTTTTATTATTTAATAAATATATGGCTGCGGCCATTTCAGCCCCGTACCTTTTGTTTTGACTGCTGCTTCCTGAACTTGACGTCACCACCCACACGCCACACAAAGCCATCTGTGACAAGAGTAAGTTGCACGCTGTTGCTTATAAATATATATTTAAAATAAAATAAATCTAATAACACAAATATTGTATTTGTGCGTAGAACAATGAGGAGGGTTTGTGTGGTTTAAATTCAGAGAGAAAAATGTATTAAAATGCAGAAACTTATTAATCTTTTCTATAAAAACTTACTAAGGTATTGTGTATATTTCTGTAAATAACCTGTTAAACAAAACTACTTTGAGAATAAGTAGGCTATTCCACTGCAGTGGCTAATCTATGCTGAGACAATGTATTCTGTGTCGTTGACAGTTTCCTTCATTATCAAAAGACAGTTCACAAAAATATATTCCTCAGAGACTTTGCTAAGGCTGCAAGTATCATTTGCTGGTTTAGAAGCATGTTTGCAATAGAAAAATGCAAAGGCAAAATGGCGATCATGATAGTGATTGACAGTAAAGCCCCTTCTACAATGGCATACTCTATCCAGGATGTGCCACAGTGTTCTGCGGGTCGGCTATGTGATTTCACGTTGCTTTTTGAAGAAGGAGGGTCGACCTGGGTGACAGAAGCAAGTACACAATGTGCGTGTGCAATGCCCCGGAAGCAGAAACATTCACATGATCACCCTTTCATCTGTTTTTTCAAGGTTTTCAAGATGTTTTACAGACACTTCCATCCGCTTCTCTTGATTGAATCGTCAGCCCAAATATTGATTAGAACAAATGTTTCTTCCTCCCTCCTGCAGTCTGGCTTAATCAACAGAAATATGGCTAAACAGAATAAAATTAAATGGCTCCCAAGTTCCTTGCAGAAGTGAACCCTTCACCCAGGCGTAGCTGTTTGTTACATCTTCTGTTTACGAATGGGCATCGTGCCGGGTCAAAGCGTGTCAACCCACATCCTGAGGTGGGTCAAGTTAGAGTCGACCCGGGTACGTGGTTTCACACTACATGGAATTGTGACCCGGGTAGCCAGAACCAAAGTCGGGACACCCAGTGTGAAAGGGGCTTAAGATAGAAGTGGATGGAATGTTCAAGTGTGAGACTAGACGAGAAAGCTGAGTAGTGCTAATATACCATAAAACATCTAATGTTATATGGCGTAATAGTTGTGTCTATTTCAAAGCTAATAGAAATAATGTGCTGCTCCAGTGAACCTACAGTGGTATGCATTAAATTGAGCACATCTTTCCTTTCATTCTTGTACAATATATATTTTTTCTCATAGGCCTCCAATCTTGGCAGTCTTGCTCACTTGTAGCACGTCTTATTCTTGTTAATAGTGGCTCGTCCATTATTATTATTTTAACCTCTTTTGCGTATCTGTTAGAGAATATAGACTGATGGTTGTTGTTGTGCTTTGACTCTCCACAGTAAAATATAGCTATCGGGTTTCATTCTGAACCACAGCTGTATGAGTTGCGCATCAGCTGAAATGACAAAAAGAAAGCTGCTAAAAAATGTATGCCACTGGCAGCTCATGCGATTCACAGCACAGCAGGAGGGCTGGCTTTGATATTTCACACTCTCAGAACAAAATGCAAATGATTTTCTAAGCGAAAGGAGAAAGAAAATATCCTTGGCAAGTGAAAAAATCTGATAAAGAAAGATGCCACAGCTAGACTAAAGAGAGTGTTATTTTTTGTTAGTCTGCACCAATTCTGTTTTAAAAATGATAACAAAAGATATATACAGTTATGTAAATATTGTTTTACAATATGAAATTGATGTGATCACATTATGTAATTAGATGGTCAGCTGTTTTTTGGGAGACTGTGTTGAAAAATAAGAATATTTTCATTTTAAAAAATGTTGTTGATTGCAGAGACATAGATTGCTTCTTGTAAATATGCCTTCTGTGGCCTATCATCAAACGCTGCAGTAAAAAAAAAATCTATTCTTTACACACACACGCACACACACTAGGAGTTCTGTGTCTAGAAGTTCTGTGTCTGAGTGTGCTATTTCTGCAGCTGACCAGCCTTGACCGCCCGCCACTACGCCACAAGCTCTTATAAACATTTTACCAGTGAAATATGGTACAGCATATTAAAACATGGTAAATACACAGGATAACCATTGGAAAACTGCAAAATCACAATGCAAATTTACTGTGGTTACTTTTAGTAAACACAAGTACTTGTTACAGTTACAGTATGATAGGAACGACATTTTTAAAGCAAAAGGTAAGCGTCTGTCAAATGATTTTAACCACACACAAATATAAATTATAAAAATAAATGTCATTTTTTAAATTACATATATTTATTTTTTTGCTAAAAACACATTTCATTAACTATTGAAATACAGCCATTTGTTAAAGAATTAAAAAAAAATAACATTGACCTCTCCTGAAAATAAAAATAAATTAAACATGAATTTATTTTACACCTAGATAGATAAGATGACAAATGTCAAATATTTCAACAAAAACACCTTAACAGGAATTTGTATGACCCCCTTCTCAATAGAGTTGAGTGGAAATTATCTGTTTTAAAAAAAAGTTGCAATATAGTCTATATATCAATATTGAAATTGTATTCATTATTTAATTGAATATGTGTATTGTAGCAAACAGGCAGCGCGTCTCCCATCCTAGCTATCACTGCGGTCTGACGGCAGCAGAAACCATTGTTTGCATACCGCAGGAACGTTGCAAGCTGGGACCTAATTTGCATATGCTGGACAAGTGGACTGTTTCTATTTCCCTTTTTTGGACTTTAATCCTTGTGTTATTGTTTCCTTTTGTGTGTACCACCGCCCTGTCCTTTCTGGAGTAAGTGTGATGTGTTACTGTCAGATGTGTGTGAGTTGTTTGGTGTGATCCTTCTGTCTCACCGCACTGTGTGAAAATTCCTTGACTTGTGTTATGCTCTGCAGCTGTACAGGTTGGACGAATAAAGCTTGGTTGGTTCAATGCTGTTGCAGGTGTCATCATTTCCAGGTAGAAATCATGTGTAGTGAAAGGTGTTAGGAGTGGGATCGGGTAGAGGTTGAACAGAGATGGGACCAGCGGGAGAAGACCCTCACTGTGGCAATGCGCCCCGCCCCTGTGTGCATTTGTGTGTTGTGTGTTGCGTGCGTGTGTTAATGTTGGTGTATAGTCATTGGTACACGGGATATAAACGGGTCTGTGTTTCACGTGTATTTAAAGTGTAGATTTGTATTTAGGCACGAGGAGAGCACAAATCACTTCACGTGCTGGTTAAATGTAATATGTGAGCACGGGGTTGCACAGAATTAATTCACGTGCTGGGATTCAAGTGAATAATTAATTAGTAATTGAATCCCAGCACAACAGTATATATAGATGCACGTTTCTTTCACTCAGGGTTGGGTGTTCGAGAGTGGAGAATGGGTGAGAGAGAAGGAGAATGTAAAGTAGTAAAGTAAAAATAATATCTAGAAGTGTTTGTACTCACCGTGTTTGTTTGTCTCTCCGTGCACCGTTTGTTAAGTGTTTAGTACGTTTTGTTTGTCTTTTTATTTTGGCGTGTAGTGCCGTGTCCCGTGTTTTTGTCTGTTCAAACCTTTTATTTTCTGTTTATTAAATGCTGAGCGCAATCACGTGCTCAGCTTTACCAAAACCCCATCTCTCTGTTTATTTATTTCCTGCATCTGGTCTGACGCCACCCACTCCGGCCGTCTTTGTGACACTCACCCAGTGGAGTCCCGGGCGACGAGTACTCGAAGACGCAGCAACGCACTGGCTGCATCCTTGGGGTTAATGGTGACTAGTGTGAGAAGGCACACTCCATGGGGTCCATAGGGTGTCCAATCCCAGCTCCATGCCTCAGTTTGTCAGTTTCCTCGGCCTGGCGTCCTATTACAGGTGGTTTACTTTGCTCGTATTGCACTACCATTGCATCAACTAATGGAAAAAGGGCTCTGGTTCCACTGGAGCAAGGAGTGCCAGGAGCCATTTGACTGGCTGCGGGGCACACTGACCCAGACTGCCAGTGTTTGCCTTTCTGGATCCCCAGAAGGACTTCAACCTGGATACGACGGCAGCAACGTCGGCATCAGCACGGTCCTGTGCCACGATGACCAGTAAACTGTATATATATATATATATATATGTGTGTGTAAATATGTAAGTTATGGGTAGTTACAATTTCAGCAAAAAAATTACACAACAGATTAAAAAGGCAATGACAGATCGCCTAGTTATTATTATTATTTATTTCTTAGCAGACGCCCTTATCCAGGGTGACTTACAATTGTTACAAGATAGCACATTATTTTTACTTACAATTACCCATTTATACAGTTGGGTTTTTACTGGAGCAATCCAGGTAAAGTACCTTGCTCAAGGGTACCCTCCGGTCAAGAGTCCAGAGCGCTAACCACTACTCCACACTACGGCAGAAAAACATTACTTAGAGATTATTTTACGCACTCTATGTACAATTATTTAAATAGGTCTATCATTTATCTCCTATGGAGTCTCAAACTGTTTTTCTAGTCCTTTCTATATCTATGGGTATAGCTTTCAAACTTGTTGCCATGCAAAAAAAAACATTAGATTGTAGTCAATTTGCGTGGGTTTTTATCATGAGAAGGCGATTTACCCATCCTTTTTAGCTGTACCATGGAGTGGAAATTTGGAGTTTGTAAACCACATGTAAACCAAGCCTATGTGAACAAAAATAATCTTACAGTCCTTATTTTGAGGTTCCTTTGCAATCAAAATAACTCATACAAGCTTTGCATCTGTTTGATCATTAACCAGAGTGGGACTGTTATGCCAAACCAGTCTACTATATGCAATACAAATACAAAATATGATATAGCCAACATACATAAAGCCATGTTAACAATGATTGTCTTTTGCCATTGATACATGTAGCATAGGCTAGATCAGCATCTAGTGAACAGATACAGGGATAGATTTACTAATGTGTTGCGGCTGTAAACGAGTCGTTAGTCTCGGGTGAAATGTACTAAACATGTGCAATGCTGTTTGTGACTTTTTAGGGAATGCTTTGCGGCAGCAGTTTTTCTTTGCAGTTCAGCTCTAGATGAATATGTAATTATGGACTAAAGCTGCCGGCAATTGCAATACTTACAATTGCATCAATTTGTTAAGAATTTTTGCAAGCACATTTTAAACAGTCGCAATTGTTGCTGGCGTTTCTCAGTCAATTTTTTTCTCATGCGTTGCCAGTTGTCCTCAATGCATTTTTGAGGCAAACACCTAAATACCTATGTTCCCTAAAAGCAGGGTGTACTTACAAGCCTTGAAAACAAATTTCTGTGACATTTCTGCTTTCCCGAGCAATAGACTGCACACAAGTGCCGCTAACCCCTCCCGCTCATTCTGAACATCTGTATAGGAATAGGAAACACACCTATTCTATTAATGCGCAGGTGGTTTGTAATTGTGCACAATTTAGCACTGCACCCCTGACTAACTTAAATAAAAACTGACCGCATACAATTGGCTTAGTATAATGCAAAATTTGTTGCTGGTTCCTTCAAATTCATATTAACGAGAATTAACTGTCCTCCTGTAAGGTATCGTAACTTGTCAATGTGGCGCCATGATCTATTTTGTGTTAATTGTCTAGGCCAGCATTTCCCAGCCTTTTCCAGCCCAAGACACACATAAATAAACATTTCTGCGGCACACCACCCCCCCCCCCCCTTTATTATTATTATTATTATTATTATTATTATTATTATTATTATTATTATTATTATTATTATTATTATTACTGTAAACAAAACTTACTTTCAATGTGAAATCTGAGCTTGCCTCGATGTACACAGTCGCTTTATCCTGGCAGTGAAACTCGGAGCTCTTGCTCAACCGATCTCAGACATTCTCTTTGTTTGTTTTTTTCAAGACTTTTCAAATGCTGAGAAATTACATCTACCAAAACACTAGTTGGATCTGCTGAATTTGCCAGGGGGAACATTTCTAATGTGCCTTTTGCTACATTTTCACACCCTAGAGCTATCTTAGCTCTAAACCCATGTAGTTTATCAGTGCTGGAGAGAAGGTTCTCATTTCTTCCTTGCATTTTCCTGTTCAGATCGTTGAGGTGTCAGAAAACATCAGCCAGGTAGGCAAGGTTTGAGCACCATGCTACATCAGCAATCAGGTCCGCGTGTGCAGATTCCTCCGAAGTTAAGGAGGTTTTTAATTCCTCTCTCAGTTCATACAAACGTGATAAAACTTTTCCATGGGAAAGCCAGCATACATCCATGTGCAAAAGTCCTCACACAACAAGTATATCCTCACACAACAAGGAGAAAAGGCGGCTTTTCAAAGGCCGTGTTTTTATGAAGTTCATTATCTTTATTGTTCTATCCAACACTAAAGAGAGTTCATCAGGCAATGTTTTGGCCACAAGCGCTTCCCGGTGAAGAAAACCGTGGGTCACCAGCACATCCGGGTTTTGTTCTTTGACCTCCTTTCACCTTCCCCGTCACTGAAACAGTCCCGTTTGTGCAAACACTGTCTGTCAACGAACCTGACGTTAGCCAAGAGCTGAGCATGACCACTGATGTCTGTTGATTCGTCAAGCTACAATGCAAATTTTCTACTTGATTATTTTATTTCTGAACAACAGTTTCAATGTCAGCAGACGTGTCATCAATGTGCCGACTTATCGTATTGTCTGAAAGGGGAACCTTTCTGAACCTAACATTACTCTTACAATGTCTTTGCACGCTGGTCAAATTGAAGACGTGATTGTATGTGGCTTTGTTGTCTTCACAACAAGCTCAAGTAGCTTGCTTCCAGCGCTTTATCAGACACCATTACACTGTCGCACCTGTTTTTCATTTTGATCTTTCAAACGCTTGAAATAATCTTTATCCTTGTTGGCAAGAGATGGGTGCTTGGTTGTAAGGTGTCGTTTCAATTTACTTGGCAACATGGCGTGATTTGAAAGTTTCTGCCCGCACACAAGACATAGTGTAATAGGACAAGATGGTTAAAAAAAAAAATCCATAATGCAATTAACTCTCACAGTAGTGTTGGCTCACCGTTTTTACTTTCTTGTAAAGTAAAGCTCACATTCAGCTTTGTCGCTGCAAGTAGATGTGGAGGCATCAGAAGCATTTCTTTTCAAGTATTTATCCATTTTCACTCTGCACTGTTCAAAAATCACCACTGCATTGCACAACCCGCAAAAACTCTGCCCAGCACACGATTCAAAATACCACGTGAACAAGTCACCAGAGCGTAGCCTCTGTCTCACATCTGTACACTGAAAGAGTACACAACCACAAAATTAGTCTGGAACCAACTCCCCAGTAATGTTGTTGAAGTTGACACCCTGGGATCCTTCAAGAAGCTGCTTGATGAGATTCTGGGATCAATAAGCTACTAACAACCAAACGAGCAAGATGGGCCGAATGGCCTCCTCTTTGGCCTCCTGTTTGGAAACTTTCTTATGTTCTTATAGTATACTGTGCGAATTGTCGGAACAAAAATGCAAATTGCGGTATGTTTGGGTTGCGACTGACCCATCTTCGTACATCTACCCCACAGTATGGTGCACATATACTACATATTGTCAACAATACAAATCTCTAGATAACGCTGACTCTTAAAACTAAACAGACACTTTGCTGATCTAGCCTACATTACAAATATCAATGATGAAAAATAATCTAGCAATTCAGGTCAAAGCACCACAGAGCATATCCAAATCTGAATGAAACACAATGAGTAATTGCAATAATAGCCACTCAAAGACTACTTATTCTGTGAAGTAAAACATTCTATGGATATTACAGAAGGACAAAATGTGCACCTTTTAATACAGAGATGCTCTCTTGTGATGACATTTGTTAAATGTTGTTAAAGGTGAAGGGTTTTTGTTCAGCTGACCCAAAGGTCAAGCATTCTAATTAAATCAATTTGATTTGTTCAAAATGTAACTAATCGAAGTAGTCTCTTGCTGGAGAAAAAAAAAAAGTAATATTCAAAATAAGCAACTGTATCAGGGATTTGTTGACCTGACAAATTGGATTAGGAACCAAATCTGCACCTAAAGGGAGTTGGCAGACAAGTTGTCTGGCATTGCTTGTTGTAAGCTTTTAACTCTTTCTACGATATATTGAATATTTTTTTATTAGGATTTACAGTTTTTGTTATACAGAACTGAGAAGGCTGTAGCTGGTGTTGAGATGCACTGCTTTTTTGAATTTGGACCCCTGTAGGTTAATGAAGCTCTATAACCTGTCCTGCAGACGAGTCTGAATAGTGGTTAGCGTGCATCGTGTTTGGTCGTCTCCGTCCTGTTAAATTGGTGTCGTGATTCAGATCTCATAGATCATTGAAGTTAAAGGGAAAGGAGTTGAACAGGCAGTGCTGTGTGATATACGGCCGTTACAGATTTTGATCTTTCAGATTTCGCTGTATTTAAGAAGTATATTGCCTTATACACTATCACCTGTCTAGATAATAGTGTAAAACAGTTTAAGTCTTACAAAGAGCAGTTTAGGAAAGGCTTTCTCATAATTCCACAGAAGGAAGAATGTAGTAAGTGGACACAAACTAATTGTATTATAGTGTAAGCTTCAACATGATTGTGGGACAATGCATCTTTAAATACTTTAGTTGTACTTCTCATGTATTCATATGACGCTGTACTTGGTAGAAAGTGTCTAAAGCTAACAGTGAGTTTGCTGCTTCACAAGCCCACCCTTCTTTCTGCTTGAGTTTCAGTAGAGAGTTTTATGTTGAGCGCTTACTAATTACAGGGTAGAAAAAGCTATATATGTAACAATAAAAGAGCCAGACACACTCAAAATGACTCACGCATATACATCATGTCTCTGGATTTTTTGACAGCCACGGCAAAGTGCATGGAATTCAACTGATACGTAGCTTTTTACTATTGTCTATTTTAAAGGCTGCCACATGCAATGCAATTTTTTAATTGGCGACGAGATACTTTCGCAGCGACATGACCATACACACCAGAAGCGACAATGCGACAAGTTTGAAAACTGTCAGATTTATACAACTGTTAAAAATTGCTATTGACAAAACTATGATCAAGACTGGTACATATTTGTTTTCTGACGGTATTTCAACATATATGGCAATAAATCATACATTCAAGGCTTATCCAGATCCTTTGAAATGGACTCCCATATATTGTCTTTTAAATCTGTATCTTTATAATTGTGATGACCTTTGTCATAAAGCTCTGGGTATTTTTTCAACAACATTATTGTTTCCTCCGTCATTTTGGATACTGCTTCACCCTGCTGGACCATGTGCATTGAAGTTGTTCTCTGATTGCTCAATGCCCTAGTTGACAAATCGCAAAAAATAGAATTCAATCCTATTTATTTTGCATTGCCCACTCCCGCATCGCCTGTCGCATCGCTTGTGGTGTGAAAGATACTTATCAAAAGTATAGGTTCTATTCATTTTGTCACATCACTGCACAGTTTCGCTTGACGCATCGTGTCTGGTGGGAAGCAGCTTTGTATTAAAAAAAAAAAAACTAACAAAAACAAACAACACATTCTCAGAATCACATGTTTCTGTATCTATTCCCATACTGTGTGTGTGTGTGTGTATATATATATTTATAAATATATATAACCACCCCCCTCCCTGTGGTTTTTTGGCATGATGCATTTCTGTAGCAGATGTTTGTTGAGGGAGAAAATAGTGCATGCCAGATTGTGCCACACAGCTTCCATGATTGAATTGCTCTTCTCTGTACTTGAAAGCAATATAAGGTTGGAAAAGAATTCCAGTTGGCAAAACAAATTCTGAACAGTATTAATAGAGCAGCAGTGTCTATCTATAGTTTTTTCTACATTACAATATTCAGTAGCAAGGATAGCCATGTAATGTCATTGTAATAACCATGTAATTACAGATGGCCCTTGTTCTTGCGTGTGTAATTACATGCAAAGTCCATTGTACAAACATTTCCATGTAAGAAAAATGTTTGTACAATGGAAAGTTAGTTACCTACCTTTATGTGCACTGCTTGATGTCTTTCTCAGGACCTATCTGAGAGCAGCACAATTATGGACACACTACTAGAAATAGGGTAAGACAAAGATTTAACAGCATTCTAGAGAGGCATGATAGTGGATGCACGTCGAACAGGTATCACAGTAGCAAGGATGGGGTCTTCAAGTGGGCACCCTCCATTCTTGGTGTTTCGTCGACTTGCCCACAACACCTCAAGAGGGCTCAACGGTGACTCTGGAGTCCCAGCATCACCCCCCTCCGTCCCCCACTCAGCTCAGCCCAGCTTACTTACCTGTGCATCAGCGTTGCTTTCTTTCTATTGTGCTTGAAATCCCCAACCAGAATCTTTCCGTCTCAATCACAGCCAGTTGCTGCTTCTTTCTGCTGCTTCAGATAAGTTCTTCACTGTGCGGCGCAACTCTTGACCACTGAATCCAACATCTCTGAGAAACCGGGTTGTAGAGTTTGCCACAAATCCTTGACAACCCACCTCCACTGGGTAAACCCAGACTCTCTATCCTCGCTGTTCCGCTTCAGCGACTGGTTGAGCATACCACAGTTTCTTCCTCTCATACACCTCATCTACAGCATCCTCCCATGGCACTGTTAACTCTACCAGGTGAACGAGGCGTGCTGATCCAGACCACAAGACAATATCTGGTCGAAGGTTAGTGGTGGCAATTTCAGGTGGAAAAATAAGCCATTGACCAACATCTGCCAGCATTTTCCAGTCTCTAGCAGCTTCCAGTTGTCCTAGACAAGGCTTGGTTTTAATACCTCTTCTTGGTGGTTGCTCCCCTGAAGGAATGTTGTCCTTACAAGTTTATAGTGAACAATCGTGCAGTGCAGTTCAGGTTTAATACTGGCTTTGTAGCGGCAGCTCCCGGATAGTTCAGCCGTCTAATAGAGACAAACAAATATTAGTTAATACAACAAAACAACACAAAACACTCACGGCTCTTTTTCGCTTCACTCCTTTACAGGTCCTTTCTTAACCGTAACAAAGGAACAGATTGCACCGTCACATCCCCTGAAATACCCTTAGTCATGTCCCCTCCGATAGCTAGTTCAATCACGTCTCCTCCAATCCATGACTGACACATCGCTTACAGTACTAGGGCGATGACTTCGGGAATTGTGACTCCGCCCCCTTCCTGGATGGCCGGCCGGCTTCCAACTGACCCTGGAATGAACTGCCGAACCATCCAGTACGAGGCATACTGTTCCTGTTATACCGCGCCCTCACAGGTCAGGTTGGAGATTGTTGACTAGGATTCATTCGCTCTGTCATCAGAGAGTATACAGAGGGTTTTCAGGCTAGCGATGCAATGAGGTACCTAAAAAACAACCCCTTTCCCCCAGAGTGACTGTAGCGCAATGCACTCTTCGGGTGCCCAAATGGGTTGGGCAGCAGAGGACACAAAGTCCTTGTACCAAGCAGGTACCCAGCTGCAGCATTGCGGCCGCGCCTCACTTTGGGTAGAGTCCCTGCAGGTCCCGAGCTGGTGGCGTGGGTCTGTGGCGTTGTTGGAGAAACGAGAAGTTTGGTGTGGCACCTGGTGAGGAGACAGCTGGTAAAGTGGCTCTCACTGCTGGCTCCGGCCCATGATAAGGGGCGAGGCGGTCACGGTGGGGCACAACTTTTTGATTTTGGATGTAATGTTGCACCCGGTAGACCACCTCACCCACTCATTGCACCACAGTACAAGATCCAGGGAGCGTCCAGTTTTGGAGGCCGCTCCTTCCAGCGGAGGCTGTAAACCCACACAAACTCCCCAGTCTGAAAGTGGTGTCCTCTGTCTTACAGGTAGTAGTTTCACTGCTGTCAGACCCCGGCAGTTTGGAGCTGCTCTCTGGCAAAGGCATGAGCGCTGTCCAGGTGATCCTGCAAGCACTGCATGTATTCCTTCCCAGACGGCTGCTTTACCCTTGACAGTTGCCCATACGATAGTTCAGCTGGCGTTCACAATTCCCGCCCCATTATCAACAGGGCAGCGGTGCACTGTGTGAACTCCTGCATGGCGGTGTGACTCGGCAGCAGGTTCAACGGCAGATGCAGATCCCAATCCCATTGGTGCTTGCTGAGGGTGAAGGGGGTGGTGTGGGTCTTGCTGATTCCCAGCCACTTGCAGACATCACTGAAGACCTTACTCTCAAAGTTCCGTCCCTGGTCGGAGTGGAGCTCCTGGAGGACCCCCAACCTGGAAAAAACCTGCCTGTGAGTGCTTCCGCCACTGTCTGCACCTGTTGGTTTGGCAGCGCATAGGCTTCGGGCCACTTCGTGAAGTAGTCCCCCTCTGCCAAAACTAACCGGATCCTGCTTTCTGGGATGGGGAAAGGGCCCATCAGGTCAATGGTGACCCTCTCCTTCGGGTTCGCTGACCCTTCTTGGCAGTGCAGTCATCACAACACAGGCAGTGGGTCTCCACTTTGGTTCGGCAGCATCGCCAGTAGCACCAGTTACATAGTTGCGGCAGCATCTTGGTGATGCTGAAGTGCCCCGCCCCTGACGCACCGTGGCGTAAAGTGTGTTGGAGTGAGGCAGGCATCACCAGCTGCAGGCGGATTTCACCGGTGAAGTTCCAGGGCGGTCCACTGTGACCACAGTCCCTTCACGACTCGTGAGAGTGGGGCTACTTCAGCCCAGTCGGTCCACCGGTGCCCAAACACCTTCTTGCTGCACTGCCGCCACCGTCAGGTTGGTTGGTCTGAGGTCTCTCCTTGCTCCGGGTATCCAGTGCAGCACTCTGTGGGACCTAGCCAGGTCCCATGTGCTCTGCCACTGGTGAATGCTGCACTAGGAGATCTCCCTCGCTGGCCACCTGGGTGATCTCCCTCTCACACTGGAGCAGCTGCATCTCCTAAGTGCTTCTGCTTGTGAATCCTGCTTCTGAATGACAATGTAGCATTTCACAGGAGGCAGAATACTTGAGATACGCTTGTTTCTTTTCAGCGCTTTATTCCCATAGGGCGCCACTGAGTTGGCACCATAGCCGTATGCTAATGTCAGTATTATGAACTCATCAGCCGCTAGGAGGAGATTCATTACAGGTTCTAATGATGCATGACATCTGAAATATTAGCATTGTCCCTCCCTAAATACCATAAATAGACACCCACTGGTGCGGCACTTTAGAAGTTTGTAGTAAACCCATGACAAAAATAATAACAGGAACAATAGTGCTACTATCAGAGTGTGTTTCCTCTATTTTTGTTGTCAACATAGCTATTGTATTCTTTTATTTTAGGTCTGGAAAAAAATACCAACCTCTGCTTTTTCTTTTGCTCACAGCATTTTGGACTTTCATATTCTCCTTAATAATAACAATAATAACACACTCCCTTGCAACTGCAATACTTTCTCTTAGAGCACTTTAATTAATGTAGTGTTTCACAGGAGGCAGAAAACTTGTGAGATGCTTGTTTTTTTTTAAAGGTTTATTTCACCAGAGTCCACAGCTCTGCCTGCTTCTCAGGAGACACACAGATTGCCGGGTACAGCCCTTTTTATAAATTTTGGGCACAGACAAACAACAGCCAGTGGGGACAGACAGATAACATCCAATGGTAACAGACCAGGGAAAGACAAGGAGGCAGGCGGATTACATTACACAAGGTAAACAATGCGGTACATAAACACATATTCAAAGCGGGAATTACATTAACTCCCATGGTATTATCTTCCTTTCTCCAAGTTTACTCATCTGTAACCCATGGATTAAGAAATAAAAAATTGTCACAGAACCATCAGGGAGTACCATCAAACCTTTATATCCACTTTCAATTCTGCTACTCTAGACTGTGGAAGACATAAAAAAGAAACAATTCAGCAAGCTTAATTCGCTTTCTCAATTACATTTCAAGGACTATGTAATCCTCATTTTATAAAAGGTGTCAAAGAAGAGACCCATAAACCTGTAAGAGTTTAGATATATGTTTTCTTCCTGTGCATTAACTGTCACGGTATTGTAAGTACCCACTCAGATGCCTTTAATAGGCCAGCTGTACAGGCATACAGATTTGAAATGGTAATTATCTTTTAAAGGAGTAGTGCTCTATACTGTGGCAGCTTGTGTTGCAGAAATCAGCTCTCCAGTTGGTTCTTCTTCAGTGTACTTAAGATGGTTTCTTATAGTTTTCTCTTTTTAAATTATGGATTATGACTTACAGATGTTTCACTTAAAATTAAATTTTACAGTAAATTAACCCAGATAAACAGCTCTTTGTTTTCATTACAGGCACTTGATTTAGCCGCTGGTTGTTGCACCTTTAGTATGTCTTCTATATATATATATATATATATATATATATATATATATATATATATATATATATATATATATATATATATATATGTTGCATATAATATTTTTAATGAACAGTAGCAACAATCAATAGCTCACCCTTAGCTACAAGACACTTAGCTGTAAAATATGTAAAATGTAAAAATACCAAAAGAAACTACTACACTTCAGGGAAGGTAGTCTGGTTTTTGCTTCCATACAATCAACAAAGCAGTAATGTAATCTGTGCAGCACATGAAATATTGGATTCTCCAGCTCTCTACTGTTGATGTACTTGGAGGGGAAAAGCTCCAGTACAACTGGAAACAGGGGGCTCCTAAATTAGGTACAGGAAGTCTGTATGACTTCTCATGTTTTGACTACTTTTCCCACCGTCAATGATGATTCATCATTCCATGATAAATCATGCTGTTGCGCCAGAGAAGCTGCACTGTGGTTGATCCCTGGAGCCAGCATTGCAGCAGTTGTGTGTGCTGATGCGCCAGGGAGGCAAAATAGGTTGATCCCTAGAGGCAGCATTACATTTCAGCCATCAACACCAGGCAGAAGGATATCTACGTCATCAGATGGAAGGAAACGCAGATGGAATACATTAGTTTACAGTAAAAGAAGCTATGTCTTATTTGGTGCTTATCTTGGCGAGAGCCGAGTCCAATATCAGCATGAAGTTTTAACACCTACTCTCATGTAATGAAGATCTAGATACGTCCAGTGACTGCTGTGAATAGTGCAGCTGGCGATGAGGAAAGACCTTGTGAGTTAGAGAAAGGAGGCAGCTGAGGAAGCAATGGAGAAGAGCAGAACAAAGTCTTAAGGAGGCACTCAAGCTATTACAAAGGGTCATAAAAGCTAAGCTAGCGGCATTGCGTAGAGCTGAGCGCCAACGGAAACGCTGCAAAAAGAAGGAGCGTGCAAGAACTAACGTCTATAAAGACCCATTCAAATTTGCAAATAAGTTATTCACCAGGGAGAAAAATGTCACACTAAAAGCATCAAAGTCTGAGCTGGGTAGATATCTCGAGGAAACACACACAGATTCAAAAAGACAGGAGCCTATGTCAATTCCTTCAGACATCCCACCTATCAGTCCACCAGAATACCAATTGGAGGACTGCACACCTAAGTGGAAAGAAGTAGAGCAAGCTGTGAAAAAGTCAAGGGTGTCATCATCTCTTGGTGCCCCTGGTGTTCTACGAATCCTGTGGAAATTGATGAAAGTAGCATGGGAAAAACAGGTTGTACCAAGAGCATGGCACCGAGCAGGTGGGATCTTTATACATCAGTGTGATCTGGCAGCAAATTCAAACAGCTAAAAAGGAGAGGAAGGAGCTCCGTGTGATATTCCTGGATTTAGCTAATGCATACGGTTCAGTACCACATGAACTTCTTTGGGCAGCATTTAATTTATTTAGTGTGCCGAGGATAATAACAAACTTAGTGAAAGCCTACTTCGGCGATTTGCAATTTTGTTTTTCAAAATCATAATTCACGACTGCATGACAATGTCTAGAAGTTGGAATAATGGCAGAATGCACCATTTCTCCACTGGCTTTTACCATGGCAATGGAAGTAATTATTAGGATGTCAAAATGGGTAGTGGGGGGAGAACGCTTGGCTTCTGGAATGCGACTGACACCAATTAGAGCATACATGGATGACATGTATGCTCTAATTGACATGATGACAATGCAATTGACATGATGACAAATGCAATTCAAGCCCACTAAGTCAAGGAGCATCTCTTTAATTAAAGGTAAAGTAGTGGATAAGGGGTTCTACATTAAAGGTGAGGTAATACCAACAGTGTCTGAGAAGCCTGTGAAAAGTCTTGGAAGCATTAATCAGTTGATACGTCAGGAAATGGTTAGGAGTTCCACGCTGCCTCAGCAGAGTGGGACTGCATAGTAAAGGGATACTGCAGCTGCCAGTCTCGGCTCTAACTGATGAGTTTAAGTGTGCCAAGGTTCGACTGGAAATTACATTGGTAGAGTCACATGATGAATGTGTGAGGGCGGCAGCAACTGTGTTGAAAGCTAGAAGAAAGTGGGCGGCAAAGGAGGCTGTGGAAGAGGAATAGAAGGAGGAGAAGATGGAGGAGAAGATGAGGTGCGTAAAGGCAGTTTCCCAGGCCAAGCAGGGAGAATGGACGAGATGGGAGAGTGTGGAACAATACAAGATCGGCTGGCGACATCTATGGACAATGGAACAGAGCAGGATCAGTTTCCTCATCAGGTCAACATGTGATGTTCTCCCATCACCACAGAACCTTAATCTATGGGGAGGAGAGGACCTGTGGTGTCCTTTGTGTTCATCGCCAGTTACATTAAGACACATTTTGACAGGATGTAAGGTGGGTCTTAGCCAAGGACGGTTTACTTGGTGTCATGACCAGGTGCTGCGAGGTGTGGCCTTAGCATTGGAAGACAAACGCAGCATGACCAACAGGTTGCCACCAGTTCCAGCTATATGTGACACACGAAGAACAACATTCCTCCATCCACGGGAGCAATCTCCAAGAAAAGGTATTAAAAACCAAAACTCGTCTAGGACAACTGGAAGCTGCTAGAGACTGGAAAAAGCTGGCAAATGTTGGACAACAGACTATTTTCCCACCTGAGACTGCCACAACTAACTTTCGACCTGATTTTGTCTTGTGGTCTGGATCTGCACGCCTTGTTCACCTGGTAGAGTTAACAGTGCCATGGGAGGATGCTGTGGATGAGGCATATGAAAGGAAGAAACTTTGGTACGTTCAACTCGCTGCTGAAGTGGAACAGCGAGGATGGAGAGGTTGTTGACCTATGAACTAAAAAAAATATTCAAGTAAAACATTTTAATTTTTTTTTATGTTTCAGTTAAAGCAATATTTTTTTTTTAAATAAAGACTTTAGATAACTATAAAAAAATCTTGCTTAGTTATATATCTGTGAGCCCTTCCTGCATATTCTACATAACATTGTCTAGCATATACTAAACAGCGAAGGAGTTTAAGGTGCTTTGTTGGGATGAAGATTATTAATTAAATCAAATTGTATTTTTCTTTTTTTAGAATGCCAGTCATTTAAGCATTTAACAGCCCAATTTGTTTGTTTTGTGGTATTAATTTAATTTTGAGGGTTTTTTTTCTAGTAAGAAAGGCGAGAGTCAGATGGTTAAGACATCAAATGTAGTAATGTAAACACTGTCAAAAAATATAAAAATATCCACAGTTAAAAATGAATGAAGAGTCAGTTTCACAAAATGATGGCTCATACCAACTAAAGGAGGAAAATAAAACTGAATATCTGACAACTGGATCCGACCAAAGTTACAGAAAATGACTGGTACGTACTGCAAATAAAATACCAAAACACAGTCTTGTTTAAAATAGCAGACTGGTTCATAGTGGAAATTAATATAAACTGGAAGATATGACACGATACCTTGATGTCTTCAGTATCTTCCATGACAGGAGGTATTTTGACAGGTGTTTTCTTTGATTTTGGTGGTGCAGTGGTACGTGGTTATCACAGATGCAGTGATTTGCCTTTGTTCCTAAGTAGTTCCTAATCGTGACATTGTGCCGGATATTGTAACGGCTTGAAATTCTGATGGACCAATCAGCATACAGAATTCTAACAATCCATTTTATAATTTGTTTTAACACTAGAACAACCATGTTTATAGGCATACCTAGAACAACCATGACCGGTCAATCTGGCATATTAAAAACAACATCCATATTATAATGAAAGAACAAACAATTGAATATAAGTCGTAGTTTTATTGTAAATAAATGGACATTTGAACAGAAATATGTTTATATACAGACACATTACATAACATGCATCTTCAAAAAATGGTAAAAAAATGAAATAAACAAATATTTGAAATTAAATTTGCTGAAACAATGTAAATAAGTATCTTTTTTTTAAATAAATGAGTTGATATTGCCTGTATAACAGGCAACTGAAGCTTTGTGTTTATATACAGACATACTAGAATCGAAATAACATGAATAAATAAACATTTCAACAGAATGTGCTTCAGTCAAATGTGTATATATACAGTTATATAATGTACATACAAAACTGTACAACTGAAACGATGACATGAATAAATAAACATTTCAACAGAATGGGCTTCATTTACAATTGTTTACAAAGTCTGATAAACACAAATAATACCACAACATTTAATTGTTATAATATGTGTCGGTCAATTTGACTGCACCTGGTTGGAATAGGCATGACAGTATTTTATCTCGCTAATTTTTGCTGCTATGCGATTCTGTCTTTGTCAGGGGAATTAGTACATATATTTAGGGAAAGTCAGGAAAGCGCGGCTTCTTATCTTAAACACACGCACAGCAATTGAAATTGAAATTCCAAAAATTGTCAAAATGATCGCCTTGGTCGTTTAGTGTTAAGGTGCTATGGGCAGGATTTTCAAAAGGTTGTAAATGATAACTCCAGTGTTAATCAACAAATCAGTATGTAGCATTAATAATTAATAATGTTAATATCTTAACGAGCAGGGCTTTTTGCGACTATTTCTTTTGTTTGCGTGGGAATTTAAAAGCAAATTCGTGTTAATTGTCATAATTCATCAGGAGTTAATTTGCAGTTGGAAAATAAGGATTTTAATTAACGAAAGAGTATACTCATATTGAAACAAAAATGTAACAGACCGCGTCTGTGACGCTGACGTACAGAGAGAATGTATCGTAACTACAAATTCAATATTTGTAGTTATGAAAATATGTTTGCCTTTTCTATACTTGTAGCTATGAATGAGATTTATTCACTTGCTTTAACCATTTGTAACCTAACAGAATGTTTGTTGGTTTGCTAAAATTATATTATTATTATTATTATTATTATTATTATTATTATTATTATTATTATTATTATTATTATTATTATTATTGATTTCTTAGCAGATGCCCTTATCCAGGGCGACTTACAATTGTTACAAGATATCACATTATTTTTATATACAATTACATTATTTTTTCCACATTATTTTTACATACAATTACCCATTTTATATGTTATTTGCACCCAGTGTAAAGTTACTACCAAGAAATTATCAATGCAACTGGAGCCTATTTGAATTCAGCAAACATATGACCGCTGACCTCTACTGTAGATTTTATTTGAATTATACAACTGAAATCTTGGTATAGAAAACAGCATATTAGATATTACAATAAAGTTTCCTTAGGTGATTGCAGATTTGCAATGCGTCCCTGGCTTTTAACACTTGTGTCTTATCTACACAAGAACGAAGAACAGGCATACAAGGACACACAGATCCACTAGGAATGACATATTAGTTCCCTTTTAATTCAAAGATGACCAACAACATACTTATGGGATATGCCTGCCTATTTGTAGGTATTACTGAGCTCTTTATATCACAGCTGCCGATAGGTTCCTTCCTGGGGTGACGTCCTCGGTCCTGCCTACCGAGGGATCAAAACAGTCAACCCACGGAAACTATTCCTCTTTTTGCCTCTCAAAACAGTTCCCCTGCATTCGTGCTGAAAGCTGGCTTGCCTCGCTTCTGTTGCAGGCTTGCTTCTTTACTGTCTTTACTTTGTGCAGTGGATTAGCTGCATTGCAGTTTTAAAAAAAAAGCCCTACACTGCATTTCTACCTGCCCTGCTGCAAAGTAGACCTTGCCGGCTGCCTCGGCCCACCCACCCCAGTGTGTCGGGCCTCCAAAAAAAGAAAAAAAGTGTGTTTCTCCAGAGGTCATGACCCCAGTTATTGCCGTATAGCAACTATTTTGCAGTTTCTGCAAGATCTGTTAGAGGCGGGTCGATCCACCTCTATGTTGAAAGTGTACCTAGCAGCGATATCTGCATGCCATGTCCCCATTGTCTCCCAGGTGCTCATATAATAGCGACCCATTTTCTGAAGGGTGCTTGGCGGTTACACCCTCCAAGGAGGGTCGTTCGCCCCGAATGGAACCTTGATATTGTACTGGAGGCTCTCAGGAAGGCCCCGTTTGAGTCCATACACTCCATGGGTTGAAGTATCTGTCTATGAAGACAGCCTTCCTCTTGGCTATCACCTTCGTAAAGCAGGTCAGTGAGCTACAGCTGCTGTCGGTGAACAGCTCCTGCATGTGTATTTGGGATGATGTGATCACAGCCTTCTACATGAATCAGTCTGTGGAACTGGAGTCCTTCCATCCACCTCCATTTTCTTCGGAGAAGGATAGGAGATTGAACTTCCTCTGCCTGGTGTGGGCATTGAGGTGTTACGTGGATAAGACCTCTGTGTCCTTCTGACCAGCTCTTTGTCTGTCACGGACCCACCCAGTCTCTGAAAGCAACAAATAAATGGACTTTGGTTTGTCTTTTACTCAACATGGTTGATGACTAAACAAAGACTATTTTCTTTCATATTCTATGCCGTTTTGGGTCAGCACCTGCATGAAAAATTTATGAACTTGGGCTATGCACGAATGAGTTTTCCACTATAATTGTAATGTTGTCGGACTCCCCCCCCCCCACACTGTACACTGTAATACTCTTGTAATACTGTATGTGTTTGGTGGCAACTTCTAATCATGTTGAGTTTATTTATAAACAAAATTGTGTATTGGGTAAGGCCAGGAGTTCTATCATAATTTTAAAAGCATAATACATATATAATTAAGTGTTACATACATGGTATACATGCGTAATATAACTCACAACTACAAACTACAATCATACATGCTAAAATACATACAAAATTTGATTTCAACATAAGAAAATACATTTCAACCAATATACATAGATGGCCTTCGTTATTATTTTTTTCTTTTTAACCAAAAAAAGATTTCAAACTGCACATTAAAAGAGTTATCTAATGTTATCTAAATAAATGTACATTCTGCATGACAAAATGCACAATTTTAAATGAAGTTTTTAAAATTATACACAAAATAGATATTCCCATTATTTTTTATTTCCATTTGGCTGCTGCTCGCTGATAGGAAAGCTGTCTCCCTGTACAGATAGTAGTTTCCATAACAGATTATTCTGCTTCCATTCATTTTTCTTGACCTTGTTAACATGCATTTTGATTAACAAGTTTTCCTTATCTAGTCGTTGAGACTGGAAGTGATGTAGGGGAGACCGGGGACAGTTGTAACACAGGACGGTTGTAACACCTTGAATTTCTCCAATCAGAAGCTAGCTAGAGTGCCATCACTCACTGGAAGAGGAGCGCTCTGTGTCAATGCCTTGATATTTTATCTACAAAAATTGATTTTTGACCTAGAAAATTGTTTCCCCAGTTTCTTTTTGTGATATATACCTGTGTTATCCAGTTTATGGACCCAGGCTTTTAGCATTCTCATCCCTGATCTCTGTACTTATAATTGACACAATTGATTGCTCTTAGTTTGGTTGTTTCTTGCTGGAACATGAGGTTTAGTAATGGCTCCCTGGGTTCGGGCCAGTTGTAACACGTGTTACAATTGACCGCATACAACATTAGCTCAAATATATTTGGGCACATGAATCTTGCACTGAAGGAAACAAAATGTACATATATCACAATTGTGAATCAGAGTGACATATTCTTGCTTGAAAAGGAGGCCTATAATTTTAGGGATGTTAAGTTTTAAGAATAGGACAACAAAAAAAAAAAATTCAATAAAGATATCCAGTTTTTAAATTAAATAAAAACAAACATATTTGCTTCATGTGAAAATTGATCTTCAATAAAATATTCAATTCTTGAGTTAAAGTAAATTTGTTTTTATTTATTTAATTGTTCTTCACAGAATGTTACATCTGACCCCACCCCCTGTTACAACTGACCCTGGCCATGGGGTCATTTATAACATCGGACGCCTTACATTTCAAGCCGTCTTGCTGTATGTATATTGGTACAGGACAGATGTATGATTCTGATGTGAGTGGTGTGGTGTATAAATTGACTGTCCAGACAATATTTCTCCCAAAACGTCAGTGTTTATTCAAACAAAACAAAAGAGCCGTCCCTCTACCAGCATTGGTACCGGGGGGAACACGTCGGGCTTGGAAACCCAAACAAAAATACACAAGTAATTCCCCAATCCACGTCCATAGTGCACAAAATAGTGCTCTTCAAATCGGGGGAATCATGGTGAGTGTCTCTGTTTGTGCAGTGAAGCAAGTGCTCAGGGGGGTGTGCTGGCTCTGTAGCGTCAGCTCCTGGAACCCTACTCCTCCTCTGTAATAAACAAACACGTAACAAAACTAACACAAGCAAGGCCCCGGCCGTAGGTTACGTTCTCAGAGCAAGGGGCTGTACTCGCATAGCTGCGTCCCCTTTGGTCTACCCAACTCCTCCCTGCAATCAGCCCGGCGCCACTGTTTATCCAATCGCTGCCTGGCCCGCAGCTGATCGTATTGCATTCGTGCTTCCACCAAGATGGCCAGCTTCCCGTTTCCGCCCATCGTCGAGTCGACCCATCTATGGGGAAGTGTACCAACCTTACATAGCACCCTTTCTGGTCAGGAGGGAAATTTACAGCTCTGGTTTTTTTCTTTCTTTATCACAGTTGTTTGTAGCAAAGTCTGGTCAAACTAGCTCAAACCATCTGTGTGTAATGGAGAGAAAGGTAAAACGTTGCAACTGTCCCCGGTCTCCCCTAAGTGACCTGCGACAATTATACTTTTTAACAAGAAATGTGTTCATTAACAACCTCGTCGACTCAATTTCAAAGCATTAACGGATTGATTTAATTAACACATTTTGTTTGAAAATCACTTGCTACTAAAGTCCTCGTTACTTTACCACGAGATCGATACAATAACACTGTTTTTTGAAAATCCTGCCCTGTGTCTCCTTGTTGTTCAGGAACCCATGCAGTTCAAGAGAGGAATCAATGTTTATTGCCAGCTAGACCACTGGAGTGATTTGGTACCAGGAAGCAGTAGCCACATTTTATGTAGTGTTGGCTTTGAACTATTTGTACTTTCCGAATGTATGTACAAAATACAAGCATAGAACCAAAAGACGGAAAGGTTGACTTGTGACAATGTTGCTTTTCCTAAGAGATTCTGCTTTAATAAAGTAATAAAGTGGTTGATCCCCGGAGCCAGCATTGCAGCCGTTGTGTGTGCTGTTGCGCTAGGGAGGCAATAAGCTGATCCCTGGAGCCAGCATTACACTTCAGCCATCAACACCAGACAGAAGGATATCTACATCATCATATGGAAGGAAGCGCAAATGGATGGAGACACATATGGATCACATTAGTTTACTGTAAAGCTAAGTCTTAGTTGGTGCTTATCTTGGCGAGAGCCAAGTTCAAATCAGCATGAAGTTTTAACATCTACTCTCGTGTAATGGAAATCCTGGATATTTCACTATTCGATAAATCACTAATTTTGTTAAATCACTGTTACTGAAGTTTTAACATCTACTCTTGTGTAATGGAAATCAAAATAATAATAATAATAATAATAATAATAATAATAATAATAATAATAATAATAATAATTATTATGAATTGCAGTTGTTGTAGTAGCCGCAGTAGTAGTCTTGTGGATTTAAAATCATATAGTATAGTACACAGTGGAGTTCATCATGCTGTATGAATAATCTGTATTATATATAATTTTCAGTGTTGCTGTATACAGCCCTTATATTCGGTCAAGGGTACAACACTTCACTGACCAGTCACAGAGTGTCATTGATTAACCAGGATAGTGTTATCTCAGAAAAGAAACTGAAGGAGTCTTCAAATATTAATTGCCGGCTTAGAAAAACTATAGCCATGTACATCCAGCTCATTCATTATATATTTCTCCTTGATATATTACTGGCTACAATACTGTTAATCAACATGCAATTAAAAGTGCTGTGAACTGCAACATTACATTATTTGTCATGGTAAACTTTTATAAGGTAAGGGGAAAAAATTACCTGGGAAAATATATCACTTGTAAAGCTATAAACATGTTCTCTTTGAAATCCTTCTTCGGGAAGCCGTTATGAATATATTTGGCCAGTTCTGTTATTTTTCTGAAAGACCCCAGTTTTATTGTCTGCCATATTGATGTGTGTTGCTATCCCAGTTGCTAAGCTATGCATCTCAGAATACATTGCTGGCTGCCAACCACACACACTTGAGAATGATGTTGGTGGCTGTAGGTTTCGTGTCAGAATACATTGGTCAATACTGGTTTTGTTTTATTTACTGTTGTTATTATGAGGCTGTGTGGTCCAGTGGTTAAAGAAACAGGCTTGTAACCAGGAGGTCCCCGGTTCAAATCCCACCTCAGCCACTGACTCATTGTGTGACCCTGAGCAAGTCACTTAACCTCCTTGTGCTCCGTCTTTCGGGTGAGATGTAGTTGTAAGTGACTCTGCAGCCGATGCATAGTTCACACACCCTAGTCTCTGTAAGTCGCCTTGGATAAAGACATCTGCTAAATAAACACATAATAATATTGTGCAGTGCATAATCCATGCAAATGTAAGGGGGAACAGTTGTGATGATCTGAAGCATGCCGATATTTTAATCTGCATTGTATCAGAGTCTTGAATTTCTGTCGGTTTCCATATAAAATATTTTGCATTCAATTGGTCACAGTCTATTTTTCTTCCAATCAAAAAGGGTCAGGTAAATAATGTAGCAACTGCCTACCGATCAGGCAGGGTTTGTGTGCACTGCCATCTGGTGGTGAAATAGTTTAGTGGAGGTGTTATCTGAAATATTCTGTATGTCTGCCGTGTTGAAGTCTGAAAATTGAAAAGATATAAATAATTGTTTTATTTGCTGCAGGTTATTCGTTGATGTCTTGGTGCTTTGGAGAAATAGATGGCTTATAACAAATAGATAAGTACCTATAGTTAATCTAACTATTTTGAAGTGCATCTATTTTCATTTTTAAACTGAAATAGTAATTGTTGAAAGCCTTTATGAACTACATTAAGATAAAAATCACAACACACATTCTTGGTCAACAATAATTAAAAGAAAAAACAACCACATTTAAATAATTGTACACAGATGGAACAGTGGGAACCTATACTGACATCTACTGGCAGTTATAGCACTGCATTACTATATGTGAACTTTTGTTTAAAAGTCAAATTAAAAATAATATGGATAATCTTCTGGCTTTCTTGTTTTAGTTTTTTTTATTTGTTTTCATGATTGTAACAAAACACATGAAAACCTGATTCAGTAAATACTTAAGATACATAGAATTAAATATAAATCTTACTGAATAGATTCTAAACACATTGAGTACTTATTTTATGTGTAAAGTATATAAATACTAAAATGTGTTTATAATGTGTTGCATACTGTTTCTGTTTACTTCTTAAATTCTTGATTGACGGTGTGTTGCTGTTTAAGCAGTAAATTGAAGTAAAATAGCTTCTTAAAACAAGCTCTTATTATAAGCTGAATGAACAGGTGATTTGAAAAGCTTGTAGCTCTAACAAATCACTGTGTATTGTGATAGACCTTGAATATTCTAATGAACTCTCTCCGGTAGCTGACTTACCCTCGGATTACATTGTAATTATGGCACCACTACCTTTGTGGTAGATTTTAAGAAGTACCAAATAACAACATAAATGCCAACCGTGATAAAGGTAATGACTGTTTTTGGTACTGTATGAAGTGTTACCATTGAATAACTGCACGCAGTTATCATACTTTTTGTTATTTGGTATTTTTTTAAAAAGGTGCCACAATTAAAAATCACGCCTGTTTGCACTTAAAAATAATTTCTTGTAAATAATTAATGCCACAAGATTTTTGATTATTTAAGCAGCTCTTAGTTAGCAATTTATTAAAAATTGTACATATTATTGAACAGTTTTACCATTCTAGGTGTCATTTAGTTTTTTATGCAAACTGTTCTAATTTAAGTTGCATCCAAGTGTTTTTTTTGTTAGTTTACAGCATATTGCTCTCATTAGAGAGGTACTTTAACATTTGGGACTGCATCTGGTGGACTAAATTGACTACAAGTCTGGTTACTTTATTTTACATCAATATTAAAGAAACCAGGCAACGGTATGGTTAAGCGTCAGAATATTTATGTAAGGGAATGATAGCAGGTCAACCAATTGTTCAAGAGCTGTGTGAGTATGTTCCAGTTGTCATGTGTGACCGGGTAGCGTTAGCAGGGAGACTCAGAGACCAGAAAGCTCACGCACATTTATTTACAATTATAAACAAATGACCACCGCACAGCACCATACCTTCACCATCAAAATTCTCATCTAATACCCCTGATCAACCTATTTATGCACCTGTGGCACGTTCCATTTCCCACGTGTTTTTGCAGGGAGGAATTTAACCCCCTCCATGCCACCCAATATTCCTGGCATTCACCCTGCCACACTGCCACATTCCTGCCCTCGTGTGCGCAGCACACATGGCCACCATCCGCCACCTCCCCTACCCTTAAAACCACTACCCCCTCCCCTCATGTCCATCTTTCCCCACAGTGTGAGGCATTCCGGCAGTGGCAATGCTGACAATGGCACCGCGGGCAGCGACAATGCTGACAGCAGCGCGGGGCACTCCGGCAGTAGCGGTGGCGCTGGGTACTCCAGCAGGGTCAGCGGCGCTGGGCAGGGGGTTGAGCACAAAGTGCCCCCACTCCCCACAGATGAGGCACAAACATGTGGCTTCATCAGCGCTGAGGTAGTAGTCCCAGCTTCTCTCCCTTTTTGGTGCTGGAGATGGCTCTGGCTCCTTTGCTTGCCTCTGGGGATGGCCGCTCCTCCCCTTCTTCCACTTCGGGGCAGGTAGCTGGGGTTGGATTTCTCTCCACAGGAGCCATTCCTCTGTGTGCTCACCTCACCCCGCTGTAGGCCTAATGCTAAAGGGACACACGTCTGGGAAGTGCCCATACTCCAAACAGGCCTTTTGGGCAGGTGGAAAAGGGCAGTACCTGGTATAGTACCCAGGCTCTCCACAGGCGAGGCCCCATGAAAGCACTTTCCCGTCCAGGCTTCCTTTCTCCATTTTTTCTTTTCAATTTTTTAAAACTTTTTTTCTCAAATAAACCTGCCCTTCTATCTCTGAGTCTCAGGGCCACGATCCCACTCTGACACCATATGTGACCGAGTAGCGTTAGCAGGGAGACTCAGAGACCAGAAAGCTATAGTTTAAGCGCTCATGCACATTTATTTGCAACTATAAACAAACAACCACTACACAGCATCACACCTTCACCATCACAATTCTCAACTAACACCTGTGATCACCCTTTTTATACACCTGTGCCTCCAGCAACATTCCCATGTGCTTTTGCATGGAGGAATTTAACCCCCTTCCCTGTCACCCAATATTCCCCACACACCTGTGCTTTCACCCTGCACTGCCACATCATGTTACACAAAACTCTGTAGTGTTTTGTGTCAGGGATCACTAAGTCTGGAATGCAGCTGAATTTAGAAAAAAATTAAGTAATAACTTACCGATCTGCAAAACACAGTAACAATTTGCTTTAGAATGCTTTGATTACCATGATTTAGTTGATTGTACACCATGTTGCTGTTCCCTTTTTCATACTCAACAGGTAAGTTTATTAGGGAAGTGTCTTATACTAGGGTGAGTGTGTACTGGGATAAAAGGCTCTTCATTAAGCTTTAATAAAATCGTAATTGTCGGTGCAGTAAGCAGCATTTTGAAAAAATTCACTGGTTGATGAATAAATATTATTAATAGTACTTTCTCATACAATATTATTACTGGTGACCCTCTGGTTCTTTGTTTGATTATACATTGATTCAGGATATGCAGCTATTGTTTCAAATGCACTGCTACAGGATAGAATTAAAGGTTGCTCTGCCTCCTGCTAACTAATCCTAAACACTGTACTGCAGCCCAAAATGGCCTTGACACAATTTATTACAATAGGCAGGCTTATTGTGAGAGGCCCTGGGCTGAATGTGTGTCAAACCAAAGAGCTGTGCCAGACTATAAGCATACCAGTGTCCCTCTCCTTTCATGAGCTTTTAAGTTTTTATATTTCTAAAAAGCAGTCCAGAATGATAAGGGAGCTGTGGACATGATTGTGTAGTAGGCCATGCACACAATTTCTGACTATGCGAATGAGCTGGAACATGCAAATGAAACTGTAGTGGAGGAATTGTGATTTTAAGGTTTTGTTTTTTTTTTAACAAGGGGTGGATGCTGTTTTTGAGGGTCCAGCAAGAGATAGCTGATAGTGTGGATTGCTGGTTGTATGCATGTATGCCATTGGTTTAAATTAGATAAATGCAGACAAACATTAGATTGCAAGCATAAAATCGCAAACATAAAATTTAAACTGATGAAGCGTGTGCACATTTTGAAGAATTTTCTAAACCAAGAAACAAATAAAAATGCACTTTAATTGTGTGTCCAAGCAGTGCTACCATTTTCATTTAAAACATTTATTAATGTATTTGATTTATGACCGAAAGCTTCAGTACATTTTTTGGGTTTTAACATTAATTTGATATCCATTTGCTATATTGTTGCAGTCCAGAGGTAATTTGTTCAATAGGCTCTTTTACACTGAGTTTTCACTGCATGCAAAGGGCAGGGTGTTTGTTAATAAAAGTGTAATGGGCTTGAAATTGAGCCCTGAGGAACTGTTTTTATTGTTTTTACAGCAACATCTGAATGTCGTCTCCCTTTTGTATCAATTCAAACCATACAGGCCCACATGTTGGTTACTTACTTTCTTAAGTAATACATTATTGTTTATCAGACAACACTGACTCTCCCAATTAAATAATAACACTGATCAGGTGTTCACGCTGTCTGGTGTCAGATATAGTGAACAGCTGGTCAGTATTAATGATTTGAGCAGGAGAAGGTGATATACTATTAGAAACTATAAAGAAACGTTAAAATATACATTTGTAAAACTATTAATAAATCAGTATTGATGATGGTATTTATTTAATTTGTTAAAAGATATTATTGTATTGCCATGCTGCCTCGAGATAATGAATCAACAGAATCAATTATTATTATTATTATTATTATTATTATTTATTTCTTAGCAAACGCCCTTATCCAGGGCGACTTACAATCGTAAGCAAAAACATTTCAAGCGTTACAATACAAGTAATACAATAAGAGCAAGAAATACAATAACTTTTGTTCAAGTAAAGTACAAGTTTGACAAACCACAATTCAATAATACAGCAGGTAATAGTGATAGTTACATCAGGATATGATTAAATAGTGATAGTTACATCAGGATGTGATTAAATACAAAGTACTACAGGTTAAAAACTTGGCAGATTACAGTATTCTGAAGTACAGGATTAAATGCAGTAAAATAGGGGCTGATAAGAGCAAAATAAAGCACATTTACATGAAGGGTGATAGTGTCCCAGGATACAAACAGAGGAGTTCTACAGGTGCTCTTTGAAGAGGTGAGTCTTAAGGAGGCGCCGGAATGTGGTCAGGGACTGGGCAGTCCTGACATCTGTAGGAAGGTCATTCCACCACTGCGGAGCAAGGGTGGAGAAGGAGCGGGCTTTGGAGGCAGGGGAGCGTAGCGGTGGTAGAGCTAGTCTTCTAGTGCAGGCGGAGCGGAGAGGTCGAGTGGGGGTGTAGGGAGAGATGAGGGTCTGGAGGTAGCTGGGTGCAGACTGGTCAAGGCATCTGTAGGCTAGTACAAGAGTCTTGAACTGGATGCGAGCAGTGATCGGGAGCCAGTGGAGCGAGCGGAGTAGTGGAGTAGCGTGGGCGAAGCGAGGCAGAGAGAACACTAGGCGGGCAGCAGAGTTCTGGATGAGCTGGAGCGGACGGGTGGCAATTTAGCAAAGGTTTAGCACTCAGTTCATGTGTTGATTTCGTTCAGTTTAAAGGCAACTTCAAAATCCTGTTCTGTCTCGCAGTGTTCTGGAATTATGGGGCCAGGTGGAAACCCTAGTTGCATTCGATGGCATGTCCTAAGGATGCAAATGTAGTGTCATTTTTCAGCAGATGTATGTAGCTTCTACCAATAGGTTTTTTTATGTAGAGATTTTCTTTTAATGTTTTTGTATAATACATCTTTTTGTTTATCATCACTGTGGCAGGGCTAAAGCCCTGCTTGTGTAAATAGTGTGTGTGGGAATGTAAGGTTGGCAGGGATGGGGTGAATTCTGTCCCGGACAAAAATCACAGGTGTGGCCATTCCCCAATTAGGTAACTGAGCTAATTGGAGAATGGCCACCTGTGTAAAATCCTTTGTTTGGTGAAGCAAGTTAGGTGAGTGCTGCTGCTTTAAACAAACTTTATAGAGAAAGGGAATGGGAATGTGAATGTGAATGTGAATGGGAATGGGAATGTGAATGGGAATGGGAATGGGAATGGGAATGGGAAAGGGAATGGGAAAGGGAATGGGAATGTGACTGACTGCCCAGTCTATATTTTATTGTTGGGTGTAAACCTTTTGTTTTGCCCTTTTTCTTTGTGTCTTTTTATTTTGTAATTGTGTGCAGCAGCGTGTCACTGCAGCTTCTGTATCTCTCTAATTCCTGCCGGTAACATCTTGGGCCACAGCGCTATCCTGTCACAGTCACTCTTTTCTGTATGTCCGATACAAGCTACCTGATTAGTCATAACAAAAAAGCTACAAAACTGTTCCATCAGCTAAGCTGATCCACAAAATGCACTTTGGTAGATGTTTTTACTTATCAATCAATCAATCAATCAATTGTTATTTTATATAGCATCTTTCAAAGTGGACTGCCATCACAAAGCACTTTACAAGATAAAGTAACAAGAAAATCCATAATACTTTAAATACAGAGAAATGCATAATACATGATATACAGTAAAAAACAATGCATAATACATTAAATAGTGAAAAATGCATAATACATGAAATAGTAGCAAAAACACAACTTATAGCAGATATCAGGTTTAAAGAGCATGGAAAGCAAGAGAGAACAGGTGGGTCTTGAGAGCTGATTTAAAGTGAGCAACGGTGGGAGCAGGCCAGAGTCGGAGGACCTCAGCTTGCGGGCAGGGACATAGCGGGTCAGCAAGTTGAGGAGGTACTCGGGACCTGTGTGATGAAGGGCATTGTAGGTGAGCAGGAGAGTTTTGAAAGTAATCCTGAACATTACAGGTTAGGCAGTGCAGCTGTGCAAGACGGGGGGTGATCTGATCACGTTTTTTACATCTGGTAAGGATCCTGGCAGCAGCATTCTGGACTAGCTGCAGTCGGTTTGCGGTGCGTGCCGGGAGACCACCATGTAGAGAGTTGCAGTAGTCGAGTCGAAAGGAGACAAATGCATGACAAAGTATCTCCGCATCTGGGAGGAAAAGGCAGGGACGGACTTTGGAGATGTTTTGAAGATGGTAGAAGGAAGATTTGACCACGGAGGAGATGTGGGCATCAAAGGAGAGGTTGCTAAGAAGTACACCAAGGCTTCGTACTGTGGGGGAAGGCAGCAGCAGACAGTTTCCGAGGTTCAGGGCAGCTCTCTATTGAGATTCTTAAGTTCTGTTATAGATCCTACTAGAATGAGTTTAGATTTGCTAGTGTTCAGCAGAAGAAAATTTGCAGACATCCAGGCCTCGATGTCTTGAATGCAAGCTGAGAGCCGGACCATGGCAGAGGGGCTTCCAGGGTCAAGTTTTAAGTAGAGCTGGGTGTCGTCAGCATAGGATTGTAACATGAGGCTGTGTTGGCGGATGAGGTGACCCAAGGGAAGCATGTAGATATTGAAGAGAAGGGGCCCAAGAACAGATCCTCTTCTTGGGCCCCTTATTATTGTCATTAAATCTTTTCCAGTTTCCCATTTATCAAGGTAAACTGTGAATTCAGATAGCCTTTGGCTGAATTAATGATAAGAAAATAGCCATATTATTTAACTCCGCAACCTTTCTAAAGCGACAATAAGATTACATTTTTAGTAAGGGTTATCGAATCCTACATATCAACTGTAAAATGACGGAAAAGTGTAGCAGTGTAATTGTAACAGGCGTTTTAAAATAGATGTATTTACATTTACAGAAAAATATATTTAAACTGGCAGTTTTACATAGTTACCAGTGACTGTCTGTTGCACTGCTACATTTTTAAGGAATTTTACGGAATTCCCTGATGCCTGCTGTTTACCACATTTGTTCCATAGTTATCAGAAAGCAAACTGTTTTGTTTACATTCCCAAAGGTAATGACGTTTTAGTAGTATTACCACTCTGTGAGACAAATAAACGAATTAAAAAGAGACCCCTTCCCCAAATTGTTGTTTTTGTTCGTTTTTTCTTGTGAAACAGCTGCTTCTATTGTGCTAAACTATTGTGGTCTTGAGCGTCAATTCCAAGTAGAGCATTTAGAGGTGTAACAACCAAAGAGAAACAACCATTAGGTACACTGTAGTTTTATTGATCTATTGTATGAAGCTTAGAGTACATATGCTGCTATTTTCATACTGTGCTCTCACTGCTTAGAGCCTTGCAAAGCAAAAACATGTGTTATAATGCTGGTATAGCCTACATTATGGATGGTGCCAGACAACATTTCTTCTCCATTTTAAATGTGGATGTAGAAAAACTATAAAACCACAGTGAAAATAAATTTGGCAGCTGATATGCAACAATATTCTTGGGACCAGCCATATAAAGATGTTATATGTAAAAAAGTGACCATGTTACATACATGAAAGTGTAATGTAAAAATGAGACAACTGGGGTAAACTTCCCCCACCCCCATTTTTATAGCAGTAGTAATTAGTAACACAATGCAGTGGGGGCAAAGCTGTAGCAGCATTTAAAGGTGGTCTACTGATTAATATTATTGAGTTCACGTTGTACCAGCCTAGAATGCTTTTGTGTTTACAGAACTTATTTCAAAAACCAAACATTGCATTCCACAGTAAGAACCTCATACCAACGGTCAAGCATGGTGGTGGTAGTGTCATGGTTTGGGGATGCTTTGCTGCATCAGGACCTGGACGCCTTGCCATCATTGAAGGAACCATGAATTCTGCTCTGTATCAGAGAATTCTACAGGAGAATGTCAGGCCATCCGTCCATGAGCTCAAGCTGAAGCACAGCTGGGTCATGCAGCAAGACAATGATCCGAAACACACAAGCAAATCTACATCAGAATGGTTGAAGAACAAGAAATTTAAAGTTTTGGAATGGCCGAGTCAAAGTCCAGACCTAAACCCCATTGAGATGTTGTGGCAGGACCTGAAATGAGCAGTTCATGCTCAAAAACCCACAAATGTCACTGAGTTGAAGCAGTTCTGCATGGAGGAGTGGGCCAAAATTCCTCCATGGCGCTATGAGAGACTAATCAATAACTACAGGAAGCGTTTGGTTGCAGTTATTGCTGCTAAGGGTGGCGTAACCAGTTATTGAGTCTAAGGGGGCGATTACTTTTTCACACGGGGGCATTGGGTGTTGCATAACTTTCTTTAATAAATAAATGAAATATGTTTCAAATGTTTGTGTTATTTGTTCACTCAGGGTCCCTTTTATCTAATATTAGGTTTTGGTTGAAGATCTGATAACATTCAATGTCAAAAATATGCAAAAATGCAGAAAATCAGACAGGGGGTAAATACTTTTCACGGCACTATATATATATATATATATATATATATATATATATATATATATATATATATAAATAATCAGTGGTGTGTCGTCAGAATCTTCATGGTATTCTCTGCTGACCAGACAGTGCCAAGTAAACCGTCAGTCAAATGACATTACGTTGCCTCACTCACTTGCATACAGTGTGCTTTGTTATACTATGAAACATACTACTTTAATTATTATTTGTTCATTTGTCTGATGCCTTTATCCAAGATGACTTACAGGGTTTACTAGAGGTTTTTTAAGAGTCTAGGGGTTTCCTGAAGGGGGTGTGATCAGCCAATAACAGATCTGCATTTCCCCCGCATAAGTCTAAAACAACGATCAGACGCTAGAAAAAAAACAGTTGAGGGTATTCTCCGTTTCAGTTGAAGGTCTTGAGTGAGTTTAACCAATAGGCGAGTCGAAGAATGTCCTTTTTTTTTTTTAGACAGGCGACCAATCAGGAGTGTGCAGAGGCGGGCCATAAATCTCCAAGGGTATTCAAATTCAAATTCAAAGGTGCTTTATTGGCATGACCATTATTCACAGTATTGCCAAAGCAACGCATACACAGTACATAATCTGAACATTAAGTAGACAATAACACTGATGAGAATAATAATGATAATAATAATGGTAAACAAATATAAATAATAACCACGTTATTAATAAGTTAACAATAACAACAATGAAATATAACAAGATTTGAACTAATGTAGAGTGCTCACTGTTTGTCCCTCAGGCTGTGACAGGCGGCTGTGTACTGGGCTGCCAGTTGGACACAGCTGGACTCCTCTCCGAGGAGGATTGGGAGTTTTTGAGAGTCTGGCAGGTCTGGGAATGTTTTGCAGAGATTTTTTATTTGTGGGAAGAAAGTTTCCCTTATTTCTGTGTATTTTATACACTGCAGTATAAAGTGCATCTCTGTCTCTACTTGTTGGAGTTGACAGTGATGACACAGCCGGTCCTCTTTGGGCAGCCAGGTCTGCCTGTGTCGGCCTGTTTCTATGGCCAGGCTGTGCTCACTGAGCCTGTATTTGGTTAGGATCTGCCTCTGCTTGTTGTCTTTCACCCTGCTCAGGTATTCAGCCAGAGTGTAGTGTCTTTTTAGGGCCCGATAGCACTCTAATTTGCTTTGTGTTTTTGTGTGTGTGTCCCAATAGGTGAGGTAGTTTTGTTTGTGTTGTGTTATAATTTGGTTAACTCGAATTGTCTGTGTTGGAGCAGTGCTGTCCTGAGGCTGGTTGGTGTTAGTGTGTGATAGTGCAGTGAGCTTCAGGACCAGCTGGCTGAGGCGACTCTTCTTTTGGCTCAGTTCTTGGTACTGCAGGGCTTGACTGTGGTAGGAGTTTGGGTTGCTTTGTTTTAGATGAAGCCAAAATTTAATTGCTCTTTTTTGTATTGAGATCAATAATGGATATTGACCTAGTTCTGCCCTGCACGCGTTGTTTGGTGTTTTTCTCTGTATTTGCAGGATGTTTTTGCAGAACTCTGTGTGTAGGGCTTCTATTGGGTGTTTATCCCATTTAGTGTAATCCTGCTCTGTGAGCGGACCCCACATTTCACTGCCATAGAGGGCAATGGGTTTGATAACACTTTCAAAAATTTTGAGCCAAATTCTAATGGGGAGTTTTATATAAAGCTTTTTTTTTATGGAATAGAAAGCCCTGCGGGCCTTCTCTCTTAGTGCATTCACTGCCGGGTTAAAGCTACCTGATGCGCTGATGTTTAGGCCCAGGTAGGTGTAGTGCATGCAGTGTTCTATTGTGGTGTTGTGTAGTGTGAAGATGTATCTACTTTCCAGATATCTGGGTTTTTTCTGAAATATCATGATTTTAGTTTTGTTCATGTTTACTGCCAGGGCCCAGGTCTGACAGTACTGCTCTAGCAGTGACAGGCTCTGTTGCAGCCCCTACTCTGTGGGCGACAGCAGGACCAGGTCATCTGCGTAGAGCAGGAATTTAATTTCAGTATCAAGCAGAGTGAGGCCAGGGGCTGCAGATTGCTCCAACACTGTGGCCAATTCATTGATGTAGATGTTGAACAGTGTTGGACTCAAACTGCACCCCTGTCTCACTCCACGCCCCTGTGCGAAGAATTGTGTTCTTTTATTGCCAATCTTTACACCACATTTATTTTCCGTATACATTGATTTAATTGTGTCATAGGTTTTACCTCCTACACCACTTTGGAGGAGTTTATAAAATAATCCTTCGTGCCAGATTGAATCAAAAGCCTTTTTGAAATCTATAAAGCAAGCAAATAATTTATTTTTATTTTGGTTTACATGTTTGTCTGTTAGGGTGTGTAGGGTGTAAATATGATCAGTAGTGCGGTGTTTTGGAAGGAAGCCAATCTGACTCTTACTCAAGACACTGTGTTCGGTAAGGAAGGCCAGTATCCGAGTGTTAATGATACTGCAGAATACCTTCTGTCTCACTTGAAGGCCCTGCTTTAGCAACCAATGGGGAAGTCAAAGCTCTGACATTAGTGAGCAACCTCAAAACATGAATATTCCTTGGTTAGCACTGCAGTTAGGAGGATAGCTGGATTTTGCACGATATTGCTTATAAATAGACATTGATAAATACAAATACCTTTACAACAACGAATTATTTCGAATTTTATTATACACTAAAATAAAAAATATGTGAGAAAACGGAGACATCATAGTCGATTTGGTTACGAATACTTTTTCAAGGAGAACGTTCTCTGAAAAATAGCAGATTGTTAGAAAAAGGAAGATAAACACCACAGATCCCCGAGCTGACACAGGAAGGGAAAGGATATACTCGGCACTTTCAGAATTCAAATTATGAAAGGTATCTGTGGCTTACAGGTAGCTGCCACTTAAAAAAGTGTGTGTGGGGGGGGGGGGGGGGTTGCGACGACTCTGCTACCCCAGTCCATTTTGTCACGGTAGCTGGGCTCCTTCCTTCCTGACTTGTATCTCACATTGATTCATTCTGAATACTTCAAACCCATCCCAACTACTGAGTGGCAGCAACTTCCTACATTACTATTGGAGGATTGTAACACACTTGCAAGATTTAAAAATAGATGTTCTTGTTCGTGAGATTTAAAGCTTTATTACAGTACAAAGTATTTAGACACTCGTGGAATTTAAAACAGAATTGCAAATTGTGGCGAAATTTGCCTAAACACACAAAAAACCCCAGAAGAATACGCTCGTGCCCATCAGGACTCCATTGTGGAAGACAACAAAAGAAAGACGGTGCAAGTACTGTCGAGTTACTACACATGTTGTGACAGAAAAAAAAAACAATGTAACCGAAAACAATAATTTCATAAAGTACTGTATATAAAAAGCAAAAGCCCCTAAAAAACGATTTACATTTAACTCGAAAATAGCTAAAAATAAGCACTGATAAATGAAATGAATAAAAACCAAAAAACAGAAGCCCTCTTTATGTGTATCACCTGTAATGCAAAAGATATATGTACACATGCACTAACAGGTGCTTTGTTATTTTGAAAAGGAGTACCTGTCAATATACAGTTGTACTCAAAAGTTTACATACCGCAATTCAAAATTTATAATTTTTTAGAAATTTCTCAAAAACGAAGACTTATAGAAAAGATTTTTGTTACAAAAGTTTTGATTTTGTGGATGAGGAAAAAAAGTTACAAGAAATAATTATTTATTTCAGCATTTTTTTTTTTTTTTGCAAAACTCCAAAAATGCTAATTCAAAAGTATTCATACCTTTTGATGCTATTATAGTATTGTCTACAAGGTGCTAGAAATTTTAATATAATGCAGAACCTAATTCTAGAAAAGTCTAGAAAATGCTGGACATTGTAGGTGAACATTGTTAGAGAGTATAAAAGGATTAGGCATATGATGATTGCTGTCATTACCAATAAGTCAATATGGGAAAAAGTAAAGAGCTATCTGAAGACCTTAGACAGAAAATGATTTATTGTCATAAAGCTGGAGAAGGATACAAGAAGATTTGTAAGCATCTGAGCATCCCAATTTCAACTATTGTTTCTATTATCAAGAAGTATATATATATATATATATATATATTAGTAAATATGGACTGGAGAGGAGGGCTGTGGGAAGACTATTGTTACCGACAGGGGGCTATAATGCCCAAAGCCACAGGGTTGGATAGTAAATATGACTTATATATTTTGTTTAAATATAGCTGATACTGTATAAGTAAGTAAATAAATAACATACACAAATAACAGAACATGTTTTTGAAGTTCATACCGTATAGTTAGCAAAGCTTTTCTTTGTCTCCGTCTGGTTTGCTGACTGCTGCATAATCCAGTTTATATCCCGCCTGTCATATTTGTTGACATCATCAAGTTGAATTTAATTTTTTTTAGTGTTTGGAGCATCTTTCTTTTGTAATATGTTTTGTAATTAATTTTCTGTTAACTCGCAAAATCTGAGAAAGGCATTCCTTTGAAAAGGGTTGGGACTGACAGTGATGTGAACCAATCACATTACAGACCGAGACTATTGACCGGTGGTGTAAGGATGTCATGGCAATAGTTAAATCTAATGGTTTTAACCAATCACAGGCCAGAATTTCCAGTCGCTGATTCATATATATTAAAAAAAATTAAAATATTTGTTTGTTCAATTGCTTTTGCTAACTTTCAATCATGCCCATTCCACACTCCACACCCCACACCCCATACAAATTCACTTAGTATCACAGCAGATATTTGACTCAAGTAATGTGTCCTTCGCTTACATTATTGTGCCATCTGTTGTGCAACAGTGAATCCATTCAACACAGGCTCAGAGCATCTCCATGAAGCTGGTGTCAAAATGTTAGGATTCACATACATTTATTTCTCCTGATTTAGAAAGATGTTGTTTTTGCTGGTACTGTACTTTATCTGGAACACTGAAAATGAACATGCAGTATTATTTTACAGATTCTGTATGAGAAAGTACCACTTCTTGCAGAGTCTTGCCAGCATAGATTGAGTGTGTTGTATTAATGGAATATCACTGGGTTCAAACAAAGTATTTTACAGTAATTTAGAGGGTGTAACATCAGTAGGCGAAAAGGCTGATGTTCTTGATGAGTGATTATCTTGTACGCCAGGCTGTAAACATTATCCAAAGCCATTCCAAACAAAAATATTCCAGTTTAACACGTACACATCTGCGTGCATTCTTCTTAAATCATTCTACAGCATGTACTGTGCTAATCATGCTGTACACAAAAATAACAGAAATCTGCACTGGCTGTAAACTGCTGGGCACAAATTATGTTCACCCATTTAAATATGTTCAACAGTGTGTAAGACATATTTACCAGGACAGCATTTTATTAGAGAATACAAATAGTTGCCATAACCATACTGTATCACAGCATCTTTTGGCCAACCCCCCAGACGAGGCAGGAAATGAGATGAGGTTGAGGAGGTAAACTCAATAGCACAGCACTGACTGCAATACAAGGTAGGTTTCAATGTACCTGGTTTGAATACTATTGGTAACTGCCACTAAATGAATGTTGACATTTATGTGGGAGTTACCTCCTTGACATTTGGTGATGGAATTGTCCTGTATATCAAATTATATTCAGTTTCCTGAACGCAACATATCAGAACCTTCTGCTAAAGGATTACCACTGTAAAGATTTTAAAAAAGATTTTAAAAAATATTTTAAAATATTAAAAGACAAATTTGAGTTGAGGATAGCAGTAGTTAATATAACTAGAAGTTCAAACAACCTTTCAGCTTCCAAGGAGTTATTGTGAAATATAAGCATTTTGACTGGTTGCCATCATTGGTTGCCATTCAGTCAGTTGTAGACAGCACTTTTTAAAAAAAAAATTAAAAAAAACTTGACATTAATAGTAACAACATATCTGACCTTAAAGAGAGGTCAAAGGTCACGATCAAGGTAATTTTTGAATAGCGCCCATATGGGTTCCTATCTGTGCTCCATAACCCTATCTGCACTCTGTAATGAGTTATAAGCTAGTTTTACATTAAACCTTAAGGACAGGTCAAAGGTCAAGGTCAATATTAAGGTATTTTTTTAATAGAGCATACATTAACCCTTTGAGTAGTAGGAACGTACCGGTACGTTCTGCAACTTTAAACTTGAATTACTGAGCCTACACAACCCCTGATCACATAATATTGTAACAGTAGGTTTCTGTAACACATTTTACTGGTCTCTTGTTAACCTCTGAATGGCAGGATGCACTATCGAAATCCAATACACAGCGAGTTTAGTTATGCTTGTAGATTAATCCTGCCCTTCCCCGCCCTATAATTAAGGCCCTGTGAAAATCGCGATTTCACGGGCTGCGTGGCAATCATGAAATTAGCCCAATACTGTGATTTTTACAATATTCTTAAGAAATAAAAAAAAAATCAGAATTATTTGTATTTCATACAACAAAAAATCTCATTAACAAAACTGTACAGCTCTGCTATGTGTCTGCATATAATATTCGCCATGCACACAGTGCTGTGCAGTGATTATATGCAGAGTGACAATATGCAATCTAAGAGGTTAATTAAAATACTACACACTGTAAACAAGAAAATGGATGTCTCTAAAAAAGCTAAAAATGTGTCTGCAGCAGATCACGTAAAGCAGTATCCAGCAGGAGTTTTACACAGCGATGGAGGTAAGCTCTTTTGTATGTCCTGCAACGTTACTGTTGATCACTACCGAAGCTCGTCTGTTGACAGCAAGTAAGTATTCACCGAAAGAGAAAGGCAGAAATCCAGAGCAGTACTGCAACTGCTTTACTTGCAAAGAAACAAAAAACGGTGACTTCCATGTTCCAAGTCCATTTATTACATTTTGGCCTAACAGAGGCGTTTGTTTACGCAAATATTCCTTTGGAAAAATTGGACAATCAAAAGTTACGGAAATTCTTCCGACAGTGTAGCAAATGGTGGAGTGATTCCTTTATCAGCCCAGCTGAGACGTGAATACTTACCTAAAGTTACCGAGTATCACAAGCAGGAGATTATGGAATTGGTAAAATAGTCTGGTTGCTCGTCAGTGGTCACACTGACGACTCCACTGATGCACGAGAGCAGTATAGGTTACACGTTGTATTTGTTTTGCAAGACCTAAATGGTGAACATGCACCTGACTTACTTTACCTACAGGCTGTTAATTGCAACACCGTTTCACAGGCTATTGTAAAGTGCTTGAATAACTGTGATGTTAATTTTGATGTCAGTGCATTTATATGTATATCGGCTGTTTAAAAAAAAAAAAAAAACTGTACACGTAGCCTAATTTATAACATATCTCCGTGCCACTGCCGTGAATCTTAAAGGACATTTCCGCAATGTTCACAGGGCCTTACCTATAATTTAAACAAGATAGTGTTTCTCAAAGAGGTAGTAGTTTCTTCAGTAGCCCCTACCTGGTGATGACGTGGTAGTAGTAGATCTTGCCCTCGGGGTCCCGTGCTGCTTTCCAGTTGGGAGGGAGGACAATGGTTTTGGGTTTTGGGTTTCGGGGGTGAGGGAGGGGGCAGGTCCATCAAACTGTTTGGCACCAACAACTCCTAACACAGAATGAAGTAGACAGAATGAATGAGGATTGAATTACTGCCATTTGACAAATAAAAAAAAAACATCACACACACACACAATTATATTAATTACATCCATTATAACCGAAAATCCAAAAAGGCATGAATTTACTAGTCACTTACTCCATAATATCATTTATCATAGATCATATCTATACTGTGCTCTCTGGATATTTCACTATTCGATAAATCACTAATTTTGTTAAATCACTGTTACTCTATGTTTACAGTAAATTGTAAAAGTCCTATTATATAAAAGTCCTATTATATAAAAGTATATATATATATATATATATATATATATATATATATATATATATATATATATATATATTACACGTGCAAGTTAGATAGAGAAATAGAGAGGGCGCACTGTACTGTATATGTATTGCAGGAGCCAATAGTAGTGCCCTCAGCAGGGCACACCTGTTGCACATCTGTGCAGTTAAGATTGTGGTCACTGTTCCTGCCTGCTGCAACACCACCCCCTGCTGGTGAGCTGAATACAACTGCTGGCCCTGGATGTACGGGGCAGCGGGCTGTGCGTAGCCCTGAGGAGGTAGCCCACTATTTATTTATTTTTAAATCAAGAAATAACCAAACCTTCCAGCAGTGTGTTAGGGATTCTGGGCCTTGGATGAAACATTACATTCTTTCTTGTGGACCATCGTTGCCACTATAATTATATTTAGAGTGTAAACCAGGGAATTAACCCTTATATCCAAGAGTGTTTAAAGATATGAGCAATTTATGTATAACCAAATTAAAAATTAAATCAAAATGTTGGCCAATGGCTTCATCAATGTTACAACACAACTCAAACTGGGTCCGGATAACCCCAGAGAAGAGGAGCCCAGAGAAGATGGCGCCTCCTAGAGACACTTAAATCTCACAATAGCCTTACATCCAGTCCTGGGTTTTAGAAATTATCTTGTTTAGGTACATTATTGAAATGACTAAGTGCCAGAAGTCTGAACAGTCACAACACCTGGTAAATCTGCTCTGAACTGATCACATTTATATATCATCAAAGCATGAATAAATCACACCTTCTAGTCTGTAGATTTACTAATATCAGTCGTTTATGCAGCAATAAGGGACGGCAGACTGTGGCTGCATTGGATCGGAGAACTAAACCGACTTCCTCAAGCAGTTTAGTTTTGGATACGTTACAATTACCGCAGATTATCTGGCGATTGTTTTGCTCAGCCCTCACATATTTGGGGCTGCTGAGCACTGTGGTCCCACAAGGCGTAACTCTGCCCTTGAACCTGCTGCTGCCCTGTTGGCGTGGGCCCTCTGCTGCATGTACTGCGGAGTGCTGGATACTTCGATGGGTGTGGGAACATGCTGTATGGTTATGACGGGCCGCTGTGTGGGCGAGGAGAGTCTGGGGTGTCTTCTGTTCTTAGGTCAGTGTGCCGCATGGGCTTCACTGGAGGGGTGGGGCAGCAGGACCTTTCGTGCATCTGTCCGGGACGGGAGGGAGAGAAGCAGAAGCAGACAAAAAGACAAAGAAAGAAAGAAAGAAAGAAAGAAAGAAGACACACAGTATCTGAAACAGAGAAAGCGGCTCAACCAAGAAAACAGAAAAGAGCAAATCCTTTGGAATAAATAACAGACCTCGTTTTTTTTCCTTTCGAAGACGGGGAAGAAAAAAAATAAGAATGTTGCCGTTGTTTGTTTGTTTGTTTGCATTACTCGCAAACCTGGTTCTTAAGGAAAAATACACAAAAAAGTTGAATTAAATTTCAGAACTGTGTTTTGCAAGCGGATCGGATCGGAGAACTAAGCCGACTTCCTCAAGCAGTTTAGTTTTGGATACGTTACAAATTACCGCAGATTATCTGGCGATTGTTTTGCACAGCCCTCACATATTTGTATATATTATTATTATTATTATTATTATTATTATTATTATTTATAACAGATGAGACGACTGTTTTTCATTATCCGTTTCTGTGGAAAGCAGCCAACTATTTTATTAGATTACTAGCGGCACGCCTTGCTCTGTTTTAAAAAAAGACTTATTTACAAATAAGGGAAGAAGAAAAACGCAAGATCCTGGATTTCTATGATTTTTTGGAGGAACCCCAAAGTTCAGTAACTTGATCAGAGACTGCAATGGATTCGAGGAGGATCGCATTTTCTTGCTGTTTCCTGATTCTTGCAAAGGTACTGTATTTAAAAGTAAAGTTACAATTAAAGAAGTAGCGACATACCGTATTGCATGTAATATACCTATATCCATAGGCATATCCAAATTATATATATATATATATATATATATATATATATATATATATATATATATATATATACACACACACACACACACATATACAGTGCCATGAAAAAGTATTTGCCCCCTGTCTTATTTTCTGCATTTTTGCATATTTGACACTGAATGTTATCAGATCTTCAACCAAAACCTAATATTAGATAAAAGGGACCGTGAGTGAACAAATAACACAAAAATTTGATACGTATTTCATTTATTTATTAAAGAAAGTTATGCAACACCCAATGCCCTCCTGTGAAAAGGTAATCGCCCCCTTAGACTCAATAACTGGTTACGCCACCTTTAGCAGCAATAACTGCAACCAAACGCTTCCTGTAGTTATTGATTAGTCTCTCATAGCGCCATGGAGGAATTTTGGCCCACTCCTCCATGCAGAACTGCTTCAACTCAGTGACATTTGTGGGTTTTCGAGCACTTCTGACTCATCTGTCAATAGAACATTGTTCCAGAACTCTTGAGGATCATCCAGGTGCTTTTTGGCAAACTTGAGAGGAGCATTCATGATCTTCTTAGTGAGCAATGGTTTCCGCCTTGCTACTCTGCCATGAATCCCATTTTTGCCCAGTGTCTTTCTGATGGTGGAGTCATGAACACTGACCTTAGCCGAGGCGAGAGAGGCCTGGAGATCCCTGGATGTTGTTCTAGGGTTCTTTGTGACTTCCTGGATGATTTTACACCTTGCTTTTGGAGAGATTTTGGCAGGACGGCCACTCCTGGGAAGATTCACTACTGTCCCAAACTTTCTCCATTTGGACAATATGGCTCTGACTGTGGTTCGGTGGAGTCCCAGAGCCTTAGAAATGGCTTTGTAACCTTTTCCAGACTGATGGGCATCAACAACTTTTTTCCGGAGGTCTTCAGGAATTTCTTTTGTTCGTGGCATGATATGCCTCTAGAACCTGTGTGCTGACAACTTCACTCTGATGGTAAGGGCCAAAGTTAGTCTGATTTATATTGGGCAAGTCTGGCCCAAATCAGGCCTGGTTGTTAACCAAAGTACTCAAACAGCTGACCCTAATTATCCCTTTAATTGGGTTGAGTTAACAAGGGAGGGCAATAACTTTTTCACACCTGAAGATTGCATGTTTGATTACCTTGCACACCAAACAAATGAAAGAAGCACCAAACTTTGGTGTCTTTTTTTGTCTCAGACTCCCTCTATATACTACTACAACCCACAAAAAAATCTGACCAAATACAATGTGAAAAATGTGCAAAAATGCAGAAAATCAGGCAGGGGGCAAATACTTTTTCACGGCACTGTGTATATATATATATATATATATATATATATATATATATATATATATATATATATATATATATAGTGCATAATGTATATGTTAAACCGATTGCATTCTATAGCCATGTTACTTTAAATGACTCTGCAATATGATTTTATTGATTATTTATATATAATATAGCCAGCTATATTCAAATTAAACCAAATGTATATCACTTTTTGTAACTGTATACTAATATAGGAATCCACTGTACAATGGTGTAGAATGAGGGTATATATATTAGTTTACCTAATCACCGAATATGACCAAAATTCCTGCTGTATAGTGTGTATTCTGGTGTCCCTTGGTATTGGCCCCAGTTATAATATTCTCTGTTTCTCTTTCTGCCTGCTGCCGGGGTGTCAAGACAGACCTTCCCAAATATTTATATTAGATAATGCAAAGCCAAGCTATTTCTGTCCCGAAGAGTAATCGGTCTTCTTTAGTACTCCACTTTGTTCATATAAAGGAAGGGCTTGTGAGTGTACAGTATACTTGGGTGATGGTTAAAGACAGTGGAAAATAAAGTGAACTGGACAGACGGCGAATTGATACTGACTGGCATTCTGGTAAGAGCGGCCAGGTAAATATTATTGATAAGTCTTTGCATTACTTGGAAGCGGCTGGCTGTCTTCAATTACAATCTTAGTAATCCATCCCTTTGTTTCTGTCCTACAAATAAACTTAAAGAAAGAGACTCTTTGTTGAAACTGTCCAATGTTCACAGCTCTTTACAAGACAGATGCCTGCTAAAGTAAAGTTTAGGCGATAAGATTTCTGTTCTAAGTCTTAACTGCACAATAGGATAAAAGGTAAGAGTGCGTCTGAGAGGTGATTTGAACCCAGCTCTTCCTGTCTTTAACCACTGGGCAAAATTGTCTCCTGAAATAATAAATTCTTTGTTCACTGGAGTGAGACAGAGTGAGAATGTCTGAAAGGAATTTGAGACCGTCTGCACTCTAGGGAGCTTGCCTTTGATTCAGTTTATATGTTTGTATCGCTAACCACAGAGAAGCTTTCCAGGGAGTTAGTACCCTGACTGGAGCTTGAACCCACACCTCTCACTTTGCTGCAGTCCAGTGTTCAAACACAGCCTCCTGGCCTACAGAGGACCATTTGCTGTTTAGGGTCAATGTTTGAGGATCTTAAAATAAATAAATAAACAACCCTCCTCGCACACACCTTTCTCAACTCTAGAGGTGTCCTGTTTCAGAGACCATGGAGAGGCCCCGGTAGCACACATCAGGTCACTTTACACCATTGTGTACTGCCTGTTGAGTTCAAAGGACTGCAACCATTACAATTCAATTACAACCGTTACTTGGATAAAGCATCCGAAGCACAATTGCAACCTGTATTTTGATGGCCTGCTTAACTAGTTTGAAATGGTGCCCTTCTTTTTAGTCTAGTGCTGCTAGGTTTGAAATTGAGGTGGTTAACTATAGGAATAGGTACTGTACGTTTAAAAAAAAAAAAAATACTTTAAACGCTTAACCCCAGTCCTAACGTGGTTAATATGTTGTAGAAACTTTACATCGTCCCCATATACCATATAAAGCAACTTTCCATTTGGTCATAAGGCATCCAGATTTTGCTCTGCAATTCACTCTTAATTTTTTCACATGCGGGCATTAGACAGTGTGCTCTAGGACCAGGTGGAGGAGGCTTCCAGCTCAGTTCCTCACATGTTCCTGAGGTGACGCTGGCAGCCCCCCTGTGAATTTGTATAAAGATCAGAGGAATTTTTAGAGAGGGGAGGGCAGTGAGACATCTGTTTGTTCCCATCACACAGGCCCTGGGGCTGCCCAGTGCTTTTACAACTATGTGCATATTTAAGATTAGGGAGAGGGAAAGAGAAGGAGAGGTGCTAGAGGAAACTCTCGACAAACCTGGAGTGTGAAGGGACATCAAAGACTCCCCTCTGCCCAAACAAAACCACACAAACAAATAAACCCCGTCCTGTGATCTCCTCTATCACACAGGAGATAGTTTACAACTTAACAAACTGTGAAGCTGTTCACATCGGTCTGGGATATGGGAATCCAAGTTAAAACCTTTCTTCTTTTCTTTTGCTTCAAGAGCCTAATTAAAAACATTCGTCTCTCAATAGATCTGCAGGGGCTCCTTGTAAATCAACATTCAGTGTGGCCCTAAACCAGACTTCGTAGGTGCATTAATATGCATATCATTGAGCGAGAGCAGGAACTGCTTTGGTCTGTGGCCACCAGCACGGACTGCATTAGCACCTATTATAACAGCAGTCTACTCCTGGGTCTGCAGTTTACAACTTTATCTTTTAAAACCATCAATGTGAAACATCTTCGGAAGTTTCAAGTTAAGGTTGCTAACATCCATCAAACGTGTTAATTACCAGTTTTGACCCTTTACGTAGTGGTTTGTGCATTTTATTTATTGCAAATGAATCTGGAGTGAGCAGCTCTTGTATAGCATGAGTCGTTTTGTGTTCGCTACAAAATGTTCCTATGTTAGCTACTTATTTGTTTTTCCAACCCATATTTATTTATATGTTCTGTTTCGTAACAGATTGAGAGCACAGAGAAAGTCAGGTCTTCTTGAACGGAATGGAAATGCAACAGTGATCCACACAGTCTACAGCTTGCTATGACACTAACACTTTTGATTCTGTTACCTAATAACAAGTGGAGTTGACCAAGTGTTGCCCTGGGCGCAGTCTGAGTGTGTCTGTGCTTGAATCGCAGGTTGCTGCGGGAGACACCTGCGAGAGTAACCGCTTCACAGAGGATGGCGAGTGCTGTGACCTTTGCCCCTTAGGATTTGGGGTCACTGTCGAATGTGGCAAAACAAACACTCAGTGCAAAGCCTGCCAGGAGGGTAAGTTTCTGGGAACTGTGGTGTATGCCTACAGGGGTGACCTGCTCCACACCATCTGGTGGTCAGGATTGTAGGCTGGCATCGCAGTAGGGGCGGGTACTCCACTCAGGGCCAGAAGTGATCTAATACTCCAGCATGGTGTTAGAGGGAGGGAGGGGGGCTGAGCCTTTGGAGAAGATGTTGCACTGGCTGGGATCCAGTTGAAATACCAAAGAACAAATGTAAGAGTACATTTGTATTGTAATGTGTTGTTAACGCTGGCTTGTATACTTGTGAGATTTCTCCCTAGTGTTGTAAATGCACTATCCTCGTATCTCTAAATCCCTAAGCAGTGTCTCCCCCTGCTGGCTATTGCAGGTGTGACATTTTCTGCGCTCCCTGGCACCCCCTGCAGCCCGTGCTCGCTCTGCCCCCAGGGTATCCAGGTGACGGGTCTCTGCATGGCCACGCAGGACACGCAGTGCAACTGCGGCGACGGCTTCTTCCTCAATGTGGTGAATGGCTCTGACCCTCTGTGCGCTCCCTGCTCGTCCTGTGGGAAGGGGCTGGGTGTGGAGTGGGAGTGCAGGCCTCACTGGGACACCAAGTGCAAGGCCTGCCCAGCAGGAACCTACTCCGAGGAGAACAGCCAGACTGAGACCTGCCTCAACTGCACAACCTGCCAGGAGAGCGAGGTGCAGATCCGCGAGTGCACCGCCAACTCCGACACACTCTGCATGGGTAAGACAAAGACACACACTAACGCTGTTTACACTTACAGCTGGGACTTGAGTTGGGTTAGGTTCTGATCAGATTAAAATATTCTTATCATTTGAACCACCCTGTTTACACCTGAGCACAAACCTAAGATGGTTTTGGCTCCATAAGCACGCGCACAGCCCCAGAACTGTAATGTGTGCCCACTGGTGTCCTATCAACCTTGTGTAAAGACATTTTCCCTCCCCAAAACACAGATGCGGAAGTGTTTCTACTTCTTGGTGTTGTTCCATACTAATTAAGATTATTTGCCATCAGAAAGGGAGCGAATCATTGAAAACCTGCATATTGGTACCATCAGACTCCTCTGATATGTAATTAACACCTGTTTCTTTAAATTTCCACTTCCAAAGTCTCTTCTTCAGGGGTATGTGGACATTTAAAGAAACAGGTGTCAAAGTATATGTTTACACGTCAGTCCGACAACTCTTCTTATGTTAAACAATAACACCAGTTTATTTTCTTACCCATGAAAAATACTTCTTTTTGCTATTCAACAAAAGTGAAACTCATTTATTGAATAGTTAAAAATAAACATCTGCAGCTTTCAAAAAGTCCTCCCCCCAGAACTCAAGTCTCAAGTTTATTCACCACATACTACAGTGCATCAGGGTCCTATCTGATACAATTAAAAAAATAAAGCCTTTCATATATCATGGGGTGAATTCAGTCCTTTGTTTAGAAGTAAATTGCTTTTGGACCTGGAGCTAGTGCTTATACATATAGTCACATCATGACACATATGATGATAAAGCCTATACATTTAAATTGAATACACTTCCACAAGCTTGTGGCTTTATTTTATAATTGTATAATTGTGCCGTGATTCATAAAATTAAACATTTTTATTTTCAGGTTTAAAAACAGCATACTTTTATTTTCTTACCGACTTTACTGGAATTATTTTTTTAAATTCCAGATAGAGGTACCCAAAAAAAACATTTCCTCATAATGATACGTATCAAAATACGATCACAGGTTACGTTTGTAGATATGTGTGAAAAGTATTATTTCTGACAATAAAGTTTCGTGGCAGCTAGGCATTTATCTCACATAAATTATACGTGTTTCAATGTCTTTTGGAATCCTCTGCCTCTGCCTTTGTTTCTCTCGGCGTTCTGTCAATGATATCTTTTGGTTCTGTTGTCTGAGTAAAAATCCCAACTTCCTGTTGCTGTTGTCTGTGCCTGTTTGACAATGCCCACGAATGTACGTGGCAAACGTGAACCGTCTCGGGAACCGGTGTGTTCACAGTAGAGCAAAAAAACAGACCAAAGCCGTAGCAGAGCCCCCCTCTGGAGCAGACCACTTTCAGGACGGCTGCGTTTCAACTACAAAAAAATACCTAAGCCTGTTTAAGTGGCTATTGTAAATGAGGTATAAGACGCACACACACAGATGAGAGTACTTCTGATAATATTAAAGTGGCTGTTGGTATTGCTCATATTGAAATATATGTAATAGTAGAGACTTCTAGTGAAACTTTTTTCATTTATTAGGTTTCTTTTAGTATTTCTAAAATCAACACTATTGAGTGTTTTAGTAGTTACAGATAATTGTGCTCATGTTTATTGCAGAAACTCAAGAACGGGGGGAGGGGGGGTGGGGGGAGAGACATATTTACAGCTGTCCACTTGTCCCAACTACATCTAGTGAAGATTATTTAATCCTCTCTGCTACTTTGGTCCCCCCACCCCTTTTGTTCCCTATCTCTGTCTTTCTTACATGCTTCCCTATTCCCCTGGAACTGTTGAATCTGTGTGTTTGTAACAGGGTTGAAAGAGGACTTGGTTAATCAGCACACAAAGTTGGAGCAGCTCATATGTGAGGTGAAGGAAAGGTCATGACCTATGGCCACTAAGAAGGAACAGCAGCTTCCAGGGCTCTGGTCCTTAAAATAGCCATTCTGGAGCCAACTGGAGCAGGGGGGTAAATAGTGTGCAATAGCTGTGAGTCAGGAAAGGCTTATACCCAGCAATTTTATAGTTTCAGCATTGAATCCTGCTGAATGGGAAAGCAAATAGATCTATGAGGATAATGGTGCATCTATCCATCTAAACTTTCCACAACTTTAGTAACTCCTGTGGCAGCTACTTGGCCAGTAATTCATAATTGCATATCAGTGCTCGTCAAGTGTTTAAGAGCAGAGTAATCCCGGGCCAGGCTTGCCCTCCCCCCGGTCGGCGCATTAACACCCGCTCGCCACATGGCCTTTGGAATGTTAGCCCTTCCTAATAAGGGCAGATCACAGCCAGCCGCCAGCAAGGAGCTCTCACAGATGCATTCATTACTTCATTTTTGTGAAACAAACCACTTGGAATTATATTTAAACACTTTCTGCTGAATACTTTCTTAACCGTATTCTTGTTACTGAAAGTAAAAACAAACAAACTTTGGTAGCACAAGATTATGATCTTAATTTTGAGTTTGTGTTGTTTTTATCAGAGTTGCTTGTTTGGGGCACACTCTAGTATAGCCATTCCCCTAAACAAAGCTGATTATATTTAAATCACTTTAAATATAATCAAACTGTTGCTTTACTATATCGGAAAAACCTGATACAGTACCTATATAACCTTATAGAGAAGTCATAATTTGTCACGTGAAAGACTTCAAGGTGTCAATATTGAAGTATGAATCCTGTCAGAAGTTTCCACCAGTGTGCGTGTGCTTGCTGACTAACCCTCCACCTCTCTCCCTCTGCCCCATTCAGACAAGAAACTGATGATCTTGCAGAGACAGGGCACTGCCTCTCCAAAGGACTCATCTCGTCGTGTGGATCCCATGGAGTCTGAGACCAGCACCTACCCCAGCTCCCCAGACTTCATCCCTCAAGAGGACAACGGCAAGAACATCATCCCAGTGTACTGTTCCATCCTGGCAGCCATCGTCATTGGTCTGCTCATCTACGTTGCCTACAAGTGGTCAGTACAGCCTCTGTCCGCTCAGTCGCCGGTGTCGCCAGACTCAACTCAGTGTTTTCATGCTTTAAAAAGTGATGTGAATTTTTCCCCCCCGAGCCTGGGTGATTCCAGTCAAACCTTGATTAAATGAACAGACTGTCTTGTTGTGTGCTCTACTGCTCTGTTTATCACAGAAAAATTTGCTATTCAGCCTCCAATCTCTGGTATTTACTGAACAGTGCAGTTCTGTATACTGTATATTTAAAGGTAAAAAGATGAAATTATATCTTTTTCGGGGGGTTTGTTGATTGGGAAAGTCATATGAACAATTTCACAGCTGTGATTTGATTATCCGAACACCTCCTGGTCTCTGTTAGTCTGGGTAATAGAGGTTTTCCTGTATTTGCACAACCCTCCCCCTTCCTTTTTAACATCACAAAACACAATGTCAAATACAGTGGAAGGTCCGCATCAGGGCGGGTTAAAATCCAGAACTGTTTACATCATAAACCAGACCCTGGTATTTCAAAGTGCTTGACAGAATCCTAGTAGGGATAAGGAGAGGGATGTAGGGTTGCATCACAGTGTTTTAGCAGCTCTCCTCTGACACTCCTCAGGTTAGATTGCATTCAGAGCAGAGGTGGTAAGGTAATGTCCTCTGTATTGTTGATAGACAGGGCAGGAAGAGGAGGAGGGGGATGGAGGGTTCTCCACACTGTGCTTGCAGTGTGGATGGATAGACAGGCAGGCACTGGGCTTCTTTACGCTAGTCTCTGCCCCAGTGCTGTTGTGTTGCACACACTAGTATAATTCCTCTCCCCTGCACACTGGCTAAAGACTTCAAAGCAGAGGATTAAACTTCCCCCAAAACAGGTCCTGTCAGGGCCCCACTGTGCCAGGACACTGTCCCTCCAGGAGTTGGGGGATTTGGAACTGTTCAAAATGCTTCAGTCCCCTATTATTAAACTCATTCAAGCCTCAAACAGCACTCAAGTAGCAAGCTTGAATGGTCCGATCCAGCAGACAAACAGTGTATGCAGCATTAGTCTTGGTGTGTATGTACCAACAATGAAATACACTGTCTAAAATGCCTTCTGAGATATAAATAAGCGTAGATAATAGGGAGCTCTCTGTTTTGGTGTGTTTGGAGTTGATCACCAGCTGTATTTCCAGTGATAGTTTAATGATTGTTTTATTTCTCATCCATGCTGTGTTTAATAGTTTAATAAATAACTCACACTTCCCTCTCCACTTCTCAGCTGGACCTCATGCAAGCAGAAGCAGCAGCAGCAGCTGGCAAAAGCGCATGCCAGCGAGCTCAGCTGCTCCCCCGAAGGAGAGAAACTGCACAGCGACAGTGGGGTCTTCCCGGATACACACAGCCTGCAGGAGACACAGCAGCTCAAAGGTGAGGGGATGAGAGATGCAGGCAAGGGCTGAGGGACCGCTGTGAAAACCAGATCAGTCAAATCTAAATCTAGGTCTAAAACAGCGTGGTAAACACAAATCTCCAGATCTCCTTATCAAGCATCTAAAAAGAAAACCAAGCCAAGAAACTAGGATAGACAGGAATTCATAAAAGAGAAGGAAAGTGTTGGCTGTAAAAGGTACCAGTATTTATAGGAGAATCATGGGCTAGCAACTCACAATGCAGTCTAGTCTGGTTATTTTGCACTGTTTGCTGACAGTTATTGTTCTTCCCCTTGCAGGCAATAAACTGGAGAGCCGTCTGTACCTCAACGTTGCCCCCCAGAGGCAGGAAGAGATTGAGCAGCTGCTGCTGGACACCAGCGGTGGGAAGGGCTGGCGCCACCTGGCTGCTCAACTGGGGTATGAGCAGGATCGTGTGGACATCTTCGGGCGGGGTGAGGACCCCGTGCACACCCTGCTCTGTGATTGGTCGGCTCAGGAGGGCACCACTGTGTCGGCACTGTACGCTGCGCTGAACCGCATTGAGAGGAGTGATGTGGCCGTAGCTCTAAGCAGACCAGCTGAGGCCAGCTCTGTGGTGTGACCTGAGACAGAGAGAGAGAGAGAGAGAGAGGACTGCGGGGGAGCGGGAGGGAAGGAGGGAGGGAGGGAGGTAGGGGTTAACATATGCATATCTCCCAGAAAGAAATCCAAATGACTAGAGGTGTGAAGGTTGGAAATCTAAGAAATGAAACAGCTTGAATCTTGAGAAACTGAAAGGCGGGGCGCACCCTTTTGAAGTGACAAGCCAAACATCTGATGAGGCTGCTGGCGGAAGCTGACTGCCAAGTAAAAGCAGCAAATCTGAAATCTGCAGAAGGACCATACTTCACAGAATGAAGCGTTCACTTACTTTCCACTCCAATTTTCCCACTGCCCTGTATGTAACAGACTATTGTTAGTGCTATTGCCAGGTAATCCTGGTTAAAACCACCAAACACTATTGACGCCCAGAAAGAGAAATGACAGCCACCAAGAACTGTCCCGGGAACCTGGGATTCCAGCTGGTCAGTTGGCCCAGGGGAATCTGAAGAACAGACATGGAGAAGTCTAAGGTGGTCAGACAACAAAGTGGCAATATACTGGGACTGTAGCCCTGTGAGTCTTGGTTGGACAGTCAGAAGTACAAGACACAAGGAATGCTGTTTCCATTGAAGAATATTCTTGGATGTGTTCTAGTCTGGTATATTATAAGTTTAGTTCACATTGAACAAAATGGAAACTTAATGTTTTGAGACAGTGTGGCCCAGGGGTTACAGCTGGGGACTGGGGGCCTGTGGGGGCCTTGGTTCAAATCCCGTTTCAGACGCTGCTTGACATGTGTGTGATCTAGTGCCTCTTGTCGCAATATCTCTGGATCCAAACCGCAGCCCGCTGGAAAGGGATCTGTTGTTGTGTATTATATAAATGTATAAATATGTTTACATGTTTCAAACCTCATGTGTAAAGATGCTCTATGAATTGGGTGTGCTTACTTTCCTCAAGAGAATGGGTTAGATTTGCAAAGATATTTACTCCAAATTGTCATTTACTACATTTTTTTTCAGAAATAAATGCACCAAACTAGGAAAAAACTATTCAGAGCGTTTAGGGGCTTGTCTTAAGTTGTTGCTTATTTGTATTAAAATTGTAAGTGCGTTAAAAAGGAATTGCATGACGGTTTGGCGTAAAAATATTTGAGAATCAAGCCCAGAGTTTTAGAATGCTTTATGTGATACAACCTAAAAGTCAGACTGACTCCTTGAATTGTACCCAGTGCCATACGCATATAATACCAACTTGCAAAGAGTGCTACCCACAGTGCACTGGGCATTTCAAGAAACCCATGAGCTATTTCTAATGTATGCCATGTACACAAAGAAGCCTCTGAACTCTTGGACAGGAGTGTGCCATTCAGGGTTCGAAGCCCGACCACAGACCTCTGCACACCACCACCCTGGTTCTAGCTTTCTTTTTATATATGTTTAGTTCTTTCCATTCATTCATTCCTTCTCCTTTTTTATTTCTTACACTAGTTGCTATTTTCAAATTATTATGATGTATTTTTTGTGTGTCTGAACATGTTAAGGTCTTTTTATGGTTAATTTCATGTTAAATAAATATACAATTGCATTTTATTCTTGTATTACTGTTTGGTGGGGGGGTGGGGTTGGATCTCCCTAATCTGAAGTAGGACGTGAAACCTTGTCAACGTGTTCTGTTGCTGTTGTAAGATGACCTCTTATAGGGGGGCAATCTAGGTGGTAATGTTACAAATCTATTAACAACTAATAACTAACGACCTTAAATTAAAGGGTAAGTAACTTCAAATGAAATGTTCTTTTTTATACTGTTTTATGAATCTTTATGAGTGGTCCTCATTGCAATTACTCAAATATTGTTTGTATTATTTTCCATAAGTCTCAGTGAAGGTGCGTTGACTGTTTGAGTTCCAGAGCTGCTCTTCAGTTCTAGTTGCTTACCACAGACATATGGGTCATTCTGTGACCAATCACCCAAGAGGTGACACCCTAGCATTGCAGATTTACACCGAACTCAGTGCTAAGGGCTGTTTCAAAAACAAATTATTACATTTTTAGACTGATCCGGTCAAGGGTTCAAATGTGGTTGATGGGTCAAGGGGTCAAAAGTTATAGTGAGGTCAAATGGTATTTAAAACACATTTGGAAGACAACCAAGGAAAGTTACACCTTACCAAAGCTTTTGATCTTTGACCTTGAGGTGAAACTCCAAAAATATGAATCTCAAAAAAAATACAGTGCAGGAGGGTAATATTTTTGGTTTGCTGTGTTATTATCAGAACCCTGGTTCCCTGAAATAGAAATGTAACCATTACCCAATAGGATATATCTCTTATAGCCCAAATTACCTGAGCACTTATGTCAAAGCTGCTCCTTTAAGAGCCCTGTCTGCGCCAGGCATCGCCTCCACCCCTAGGAGATCTCAACGTCTGTCGCATAGGGATGAGCGCCACTGTTATGATAATAACCGTTTCCTTTTCAAATATAGCCATTACCGAATGGGATACAATGCCCAAGCCATTGCAAGTGAAGGACTTGCAGCACTGGCAGATGTGCTAAGAAGAAAGATAAACGGCCTTCAGGTCCACGGCATATGGCCCACAGTACAGCGAGAGAGAACCCTCATGCAGTGGATATGCTGCAAGGTTACACTGAGTAACATTAGCATTAAAACACGAGAAGTCCAATTAAGGTGTGTGACTAACTACCCCAGGACTTAAAGAGGAACACAATGAAAAGTGTGTTAAAGGGTGGAATGAGTGGCTGCTCTTAACATTCAAAACCAGGGTTCTGCTGATCAACGACATTCAGTCGGTATAATCTGGTAAAAGTATGAGGCTTGTCCCCTACTGCAGCGTTGCAAATGTCTGAGACAGATGCGCCCTGGAATAATGACCAATAGGCAGCACGGTCTCTTGTGGAGTGACCAGTGACCTTCTCTAGTGGAGGCAGGTTAGCTGGATCGTATGCAATCCTGACTGTGTCTACAATCCACCTCGACTGCCGCTGTTTGACATTTGACATATTTGTTTGTGGAACTTAGACACAAAGCAAACAAACAATTGCTCGGATTGACGCCAACTCTGGTACGGTCAGCATAATGTGCCAGTGCCCTAACTGTACAGAGTGTATGGAGTTTTCTCTCCCTGTCAGACTGGAAAGGAGGTGGATGGAAGGCCCTCAATTCCACTGGCTGGTTGATATGGAAAGCAGGATTAGTACAGAGAGTAACTTTAGTTCTAGCATCTGCAAAAAACAAAGGCTTCGCCGTTGAAAATGCTTGCATTTCACCTACCAGCTTGGCAGAGGTAATTGCAAACAAGACATCTTTAAAGACAGGCATTTAAGCTCTGCTGAATGTAGGGGTTCGAATGGCAGTCTTGTAAGTGCGAGATCTTCTCCACGCACAGTGGAAGCAGTGGCAACGATGGAAAAGCATAGAGAGGAGACTTGGGTCATCTGTGGGCCAGTGCGTCAATGCAGAGCAGTTGACCGCTCTCCAATAGTGAATACCGGTGGGGACAATAGGTGGACTCCTGGGTCATGAAGAGATCTATCTCCGCACACCAGAGCTGCCTTCTTGTCGCCACCAATACAGCCATACTCCTGCCCAGTGGCTGATCATTGTACTTAGACAACTGGATCAGGTGGTTGTTGACCAGGCTCAGCTCGTCCAACTGGAGGGACAAGGGCCTGTGGTCAGAGGACAGAGACTGTAACAGCATGGACTGGGAAGCCACCAGTATGCTACTGTAGCTACCAAGACACGTGCAAAATGCTGAGGCCGTATAGGCCTTCTTCAGTATCACTTCCATGATGTGGCATTGCTAATTGGGACATGAGATGTCCCTTTGCTGCAAGGCTAGATTGGGCATCTGCTCCAGAGAGGCAATGGAACACTCAACAGGCGGAAACTTGCCAAATCCCAGCTTATCTGTGTCTTGCACCTTATACCAGGGCAGAGCTCCTCTGATAGGGAAAGGCTTACTGCTGGAGCCAAAACATCAGATTCCGCGCCTTCAGACTGGAAAACGAATTCATGGGTGCCCAGGTCCTCAAATGCAGCAAGGGACAGGATGTCCTCCTGCGCTGGCTTTGGGTCAGCCAGTGTTACCTGAACCGTGAGGACTGAGACAACGAGGGGGCCTTGCAGCAACTCTGTCTAAAGGGACTGCTGCTGGGCCATAGCTTCGTAAAGCTCCATTTGTCCCGCAACCCGGTCAGTGCTATTAGCATGTCTGCTAAGGTGGTGTCAATCCCTCTTCCTGGGAGAAGGAGAGGGAGAGCTCTCCGAGCTAGAGGACGAAGAGGAGGATCTAAAGGAACACAGACTCTTGGTCCTGCTCCTACACCTATAAGGTTGCTCCCGGTATAACAGGGAGGAGAGACTCTCTGGACCGCACTGCATGGGATGAGTTTGGATGCTGTGCCAGCCTGCTTTCTAGTGTCCTCTTAGAAAATTGTGCACAAGATGCGCAGCAGCTGCAGTCTTTAATTGCTCCCTTCTCAGGCAGTAGATGCACCTGTAGTGCTTATCTTCTGCCGGAATGTTCCTCTTGCAAGCTGCACAAGGGTGAAACCCAGGCATGATGCAAAGTTGAAATAACAGTTCAGCCGGTGCGATATATGCGCACAAAAAACAGACAGCAAAGCTGACTGGGGTGCTGAGAACTGTTACACATAGAGATTGCACAAGAATAGAGCACTGGCAACGGTCTTGGTGCCGAACCGAGCCGTTGATACTGGTTCTAGTACTGAACCGGGTATACTGGTACCAATTCTGGTACCGACCTCGGTGTCGAGTAAGGTGCTTGGTACCGAACCAGGTCACTGGTACTGGTTCTGTACCACGAGGAGTGGCGTGCAGGTGAAGACCTGAAAGGGCCACTGCAGCTGCAAGCATGCACTGTTAAACAGACAGGGGCCTGCTAACTAAAAAAATCTAGTAGCCTTCGTTGGCAGGGACGTTAAAACACATCAGTGGCAAAAAGACCCTCTGCATAAATTCTGGTTGAAAAGGCTCCTGCCAATTCAACAGCACAGTGTAGCTAAAAAGCCCTCAAGACTGGCAGTGTCTCTGTGGTGCGAAAAGCTGACTGGAAAAACCAGACAGCTAATGCAGGATACCGTCTGAAAGAAAACAGAACATAATTAAAACTCATTAAAAATTCTATATATAAATGATAAAATCTATGTATGAAAAGGCGCTAGCAAGAATAATGATATAGACTCTAGAAGATCTGAGCAGCAAGAGAGAGAGAGAGAGTGAACTTAGCTGCAGAAAGGGACTGAATCCCAGGGAAGGGGTGGGGAGAGCCGCCTGCTTCGCACAGAAACACAAGGCCGTGGAGGGACTTAATGACAGCCTATGCTAAGATAGAATTATACGCTTAATATCAAAAGCTAAATTATTTCAGAATTTAAATGAGAGAGAAAAAGTGAAATATCAACTTATCTCCGTAATTTTGATGAAGAAGTCAGAGCTCACTCCTTTCTCAGGCAGCCGGAAAGAAAAATGGCCCTGATCCCTGTGTGACAGTTGTTGATTATTATTATTATTATTATTTGTTTATTTAGCAGACGCCTTTATCCAAGGCGACTTACAGAGACTAGTGTGTGTGTGTGAACTATGTATTAGCTGCAGAGTCACTTACAACTACGTCTCACCCGAAAGACGGAGCACAAGGAGGTTACGTGACTTGCTCAGGGTCACACAATGAGTCAGTGGTTGAGGTGGGATTTGAACCAGGGACCTCTTGGTGACAAGCCTGTTCCTTTAACCACTGGACCACACAGCCTCCTGGGAGGGGAGATGACGTCTGACACAGACAGGGCACTTAAAGGAGCAGCGTTGATATAACTGCTCAGGTAATTCGGGTTATAAGAGGTATCCCATTCAGTAATGGTTACATATCGTACCTGAAAGGAAACTAATTTGATAGGAAAGAACAATTGAAATTATGAATCATTATTTGATTTATAGATATGAATATAAAAACTTTAGAATGATTGATGAATCACGAATGGATGGATATTTTTACAGTACACTTTTAGAAAGATAAATGGAAGCACATTGTCAGTTCCAGTCACAGTTAGCAATAGAGCTGTACCAGAAATACAAGACTTTTTCAAGATTTCTTTCTGCCTGAGCTAGAGACTAGAAACAAATTAGCGTCAAGATAGTTGAGTACTCTGATGAGTCTCAATGGGGCAAAAGTAGCTTCCATGCACTTTGAGAAGGCACGTGGAGCTAGGGAGAGGCCAAATGACAAGACATGGAATTTGTAGGCGTTCCTTGAAACCCAGGTATTCCTGTGCGTTGGTTTTACAGGGATGTGGAAATAGGTGTCTTTGAGGTCCACCGTGGTGAACCAGTAGCCTGGCCCGATTGCCTGCAATAGTCGTTAAATTGTCAACATCTTGAACCGCTTTCGGCTCAGATACAGGTTGACCTGTTTGAGGTCGAGGATCGGTCAGAGGGCATGGAGAGGCAAAGTATGCGGAAGACCGTGAAGATAGCTTCCTTTGTGGGCTACTTTCCCGGGTGTGTCGTCCATTCTCTCTGGGCACGGAGCCATGGGGGGAGGACACAGTCACCTCTTCCAGAGGGTGATGGAGAAGAGCAATGTGCAGGAGTGAGGGAGGCAGAGCTCTCTATTAAGCTGCGGGAGAGATGTTTCTCCAGTGTACGGTACGGGTCCACTGGTTTGCAGTTACCACATGTAGCACTGTACAGGGATGCCCACCTGTGCAAGCTACTGGCAAAACCACTCAGTCAGTAATTAAACGAGATTGAGGGAAGCCTGCTTGTTAGAATGAACTAACAACCCTCATAATGGTGATGCAAAAGCTGTCACCAAAATGGCATCAAGATGCTGTGGTAGATTGTAAGCAATCACAACCGAAGCAGCCTCGTAGTCCTACGCAACGCTGCGGAACCCAGTAGCTGCTCTCACTTCATGTGGGCCGTAGACAGGCCTGCGCTTAGTCTGTGGAAACAGAAAAACAGAATGAGGAAAGAAAAATATTTTTCTCAACAAAATACAGTAATACCAATTACTTTAATTATACAAACGGTCTCGTCATTTTGGCCAAAGCCAAAACGAGAATAAAATAACTCAGCCAGAGCTATTGCAGCCTCGGGGGAGAGTACAAAGTCAGCCGACTTATGTTGCTTGATCCCTGGGAAGGAGCGACTCAAGCCGCTGGCTTCATGCGGGGCAAAAGGCCACAGCGGGATGTAACAAACAACAGCTGCAGTGCACAAATACACGTAGTCAAACTAATACAGCGATTACTTTAATATCACATTTGTGTAAAAACACAATAAATGCGAAGATCTATAGCAGAAAAATTAACAAGTACTTATCAGAATAGGCTCTCCTGTCAGGTTTGCTCTTGAAAGGAAAAATGGCACTGGGATCTGTGCATGCAATCTTTTAACCCTTTGAGTAGTACAAATGTACCGGTACGTTCTGCAACTTTAAACTTGAATTACTGAGCCTACAAAACCCCTGATCACATGATATTTTAAAACTAGGTTTCTGTAACACCTTTTATTGGTCTTTTGCGCCCTCTGCCAGATATTGACTGAATTACATATAATAAACCCATTCACAAAATGTCAACAGTGTTTATAAACTGGCAAAAATCACTCAGTGAGAAAGAAGTATTAGTAATAATACTGAATTCAGATTCCGATTTAAATTCAAATACATACAATTCTTCCACTGAATCGGATGTCAGTGAGTGTGTCAGTGAAGACATAAGCAAAGAATATTTACCATCAACATCAAGTGACAGTGAAGAGGCGGCACCCATCTCTGTGCGTCGCTTCATGCATTCAGGAGTATCATTCGCTGAAGCATTAGACACTCCCACTCCCTCTGCCCCCACAACCTGTTTACCCGGATATGATTTATTCATCTCTCTCTCTCTCTCTCTCTCTCTTTGTCTGTGGCCTTTTTTTTAGGACGTGTTGTTGTGGTTGTTCCACTGCGTTGTTTATTGCCTACATGTTACTTTTTAGTCAAAACCTTTCCCTATAACTAAATAAAAATATATATTTATTTGTTTTAATTATTTACAGTAAAAACGATTTGTCTGTATTTCGTCAGTATTCATTACATACATACAAACATATAGCTTTCAGCTTGTTTGTACGCTGTATTTGTAATAATGAAGCATGCAAAAAAATAAATAAATAAAAAAAAACTCACTCCCGTAGGACCGGCAGTGCATTTTAGAACTCACTACTCAAAGGGTTAATTCCCATAGGCCTCCACTACTCTGTGAAGTTTCAGGAGTTTTTGTTCAATGGTGTTCATTTTATAAGCAATATATGCAATTAGAGCAATGCTGAAATTTGATTGGCCCACGGCAGCCAGGTTTATTTTACTGAAGCAACTTAATTTGGGCAAACTTTAAAGAAAACCATACTTGGATCATGTATGTCAAGTTTTGTTTTGATCAGATTAGCTGTTCTGGAGAAGAAGACATTTAATTAGGTTATCCAACATGGCCGCCCTACCACTGAACCAATCAGCTTCATTTGGAGCACTGTGCATCTTGGACAACCCTTAACCATGTATATCAAGTTTCAGAACTCTTGTGATAAGTGGTTTCTGACAAGAAGATATTTTGTCCAAAATTTGTCGTAAAATCCAATATGGCTGCCAAATCATGTGACCAATCGCATTCATTCAGCTGTGGACATTGCCATGGGGGCTACAACTGAAATTTCAAGAGTTTTTGTGCAATGGTTTTCATTTTATGCAACTTTTAAGGTTTTGTTGACAAAGAAAAATAATAATAATCTTAACAACAACATTATTGTAATCCGGGTTGAATGCTGGCTTCACAGCGATAGCTCCCAGGTGTTAGCCGTCTAATAAGTACAAATCAGACATGTTGAATAACACATAAAATAAATACAAAACACTCACGATTGGTTTGTGGTTCATTAGCACTCCGTTCGCAACCATAACAAAAGGAACTGATTGTTTTGTCACATCTCCCGATATACCTTTAGTCACACCCCTTTGGTAGTGATTGCAATCACGTCTCCTCTAATCCATGACTGACACATTGCCTACTGCAGGAAGCGCCGACTTCTAGTATTGTGGCTTCGCACCCTTTTTGGATTGCTGACCTCTGACTGACCCTGGAATGAACTGTCAAACCATCCAGTCCAGGGCACTGTTCCTGTCATACCATGCCCTCACAGATCAGGAGGGAGATTGTTGACTCGGATTCATTCGTTCTCTGTCACAACATCCAAATAACATCCTGCTGGGTACAGCAGGTAGGAGAATCATCCATGCAGCTAAAACAAATCTAAGGTTAACAGCCAAGGACTGAAATAAAGATTTAGAAGCATCAGGCATAATAGTTCACAAAAAGGCATCTGAACACGCAGACCTTGCTGCAGACCACTTTTAATGAACATTCATAAAACAAATTATCTTAAATAAGACAAGAAATATGAACAGGAATTTGAAGTATTCATCAACAAAATGATCTGGTCCAATGAGACCCCAAAAATGGACCACAGTAAGTTTGTAGTATAAAAGAGAAAGCCTTCAATGAAGAAGGCCTCATACCTGCATTAAACATACAGGTGGATCGATCATGACATGGAGGTGTTTTAGCAGTTCAGGGACTGGAGACAATCATGTGATTGAAGATTAAATGAATGCAGCCATGTCTGATCGGCAGACAGGTTATGTTCCAGCACAACAATGACCCAAAGCATACGCCGAAGTCTACTCTGGAATTGTTGAAGAAAACGAAGATAAAAGTTCTGGAGTGGTCTTCACAATCACCAGATCTTAATCCAATAGAAATGTTTGGACTGATCTGAAAAAAGTTTCACCAACAAGATGTAACATACTGGTTAATTATCATAAATATCTGAAGATGTAATAAAAGCAAAAGAACACACAAAATTCTAAAGCAGGGGTGCCAATACTTTTGTCATGAATGAATAATTTATATTAAATCAATGTGTTTGTTTTTTGAGAAGATTATTTAGGAAATTACCAGAAATTGTGTATTTTGTTTTATTAACAAGTGGTTAAAGTTTACCAAATGCTTGTCTTTAATCTAGTACCTTGAATGATGGTATAATAAGCATAGGATGCCAATACTTTTGTTTGCGACTGTACATTAAAAACAAATGCATACATTCAGGTGTCTCATAGTTACTCTTTAATACAATTAGCAGTTTGAAGACAAAAGTTAAAGAAGATCAAAAATACTCTAACTCTAAAAAACATAAACACGACATTACACAATGATTCATTTAAAAGACATTAATACCCAATACGACAGTTACCGAACAGATTTTATCTACTGTGTTTACCTAATGGTTAATACAAGAACGTTACAAAAAGGCAAAATTGGTGGGATATTCATGTACAAAAAACATTGAAAGCTAAATTCATTAAAATTACTTTTTTTTAAAATAAGTTTTGATTAATTTATTTAATCATGAAAGGCACAACAGGAATGGTACAAAACACTGTGTATTCTTGTACATGTCGATTTAACTGTATGATCTTTTGCATTCTGATAGATCTTCATAAACAATACAGTTAAACAATAAGTTGAACTTAATATAATACAGTTAAACTATAATATTGTTTTTACCTAGGGCTTGAACTTTTCGTTTTTTGTTTTCCTCGCTTTAAATGTTAATTAGTCATTGTTAAGACGCCCCTGCATCCTAATAAAGTGAAAACTACTAATTAAAGACTGGGTTTAATATTTTTTTTTTTCTTTGCTACAAATCAAGTAGATTTTAAATGCTGGACTTGACATCAGTGTACACTCCGTACTGGGTATTTTATGGTTAAAAGAAAATCTTTCAGGACAACTCTGTAAACAAGTGAAAATAACAAAAGCACAATGTTAAACTAGGCAAGTGCAAGAATGAAATGCAATTAGGATCAGTGATGAGCAATTAACGTTTAATTAGGAAACGGAATTGGCTCAAAATAAGTTTAACCCTTAGTGGTCCATTTATTCAGCGCGTCAGGTCCAATTTATTTTCACACGCGCAGTTTATTTTAGACACGCTGTTTAAAAGTATTTTTTTTCACAGTAAAACAGGTTTAAAAGGCACTGCATATCAACAGCACACTCAGTACTGCATCTCCAGCCCTGCCCCACCCCTTGTTCGCTATATTTTTCAAATACCTCTTAATAATAATACATACCGATAAATCATCTCTTGATCACTCGTTTTATCACCAAACTCCTCAATAATGCGATCCAAGTCGTTATTTTATTACTATAACATCTAAAAAAAGCTCTGCAAATGTCTGTGGTTCTTTGAGCGCTGGTTGCGGAAGCAGCTATCTTGTTTGTTTATGTCTGTGTTATCTATGTGGGTGTCGGGACTATCAGTATTCATGAGATACGCCCTTTTTTTTCGGCTTCTCTCGGCTCCTATCGGTCTCAGTCAGCCATTGAATGGTTTTCTCAGCTTTTTCCGGAGAAAAAACGACTAGAGACCTGTTTTTTGCGTCTTTTTGATGATGTCGGGCAGGGTCCGACATTGGACCGGAAAGGGTTAAAGGGACGTCATGTGATCAAAAATAAAAACCCCAAACTTCAAGCCCTAATCATTCACAATGATATAAAATACATAACTATGTTTCATGAAACCATTCTAAATAAATGTACTGTACCCCTAAATAGAAATGTATACAGCATAAAAATATAAGAGGTCCCTCATAAAAGAAAGAGAAGACTGCACACATAAGACATGATACTCACAAGTATAAAAACAAAAATAATTATACAGCTTTTATAAATGCTTCCTAATAATTTTTAAATATCATCACTAAGGGTTTTTCTCATCTTTTATGCACTAGAATTCTTGAATATTGTGAATAATGTTGTAAGTAGTTTACAAACACCAACAAATGATCTTGTACAAGTCATAAAAGAGAACAGGATAGTGGTGATGTCTGGAATTCTGACCAATAATGCTCATAGTTTATTTCTTGTTGCACAGAACGAGACACTTTTATCATTTTCTAATACAGTAGTTATAAAATGTACATTTTTACAAAAGGACAATTTTAAAAGTCAATTTGTTTTTTAATAGTTTTAGTGCATCACTCCATGTTTAACAGGTAAAATGATACAATTAACTACTTCAGGGTCTGGATGGAGGTTTAATTGGTTCAATTAAACAATTTAGCACAGGGTTGGGACAAAGACCAGGAGTGGAAGGGCCAACTTTGGTCACCCCTGATCTATATTTTAAACAAAAATAACAATAAAGGAATGGGATACAGAAACTTTTTATCTCATTGGTTGTGTTGATCCACCTCAGCCATTTTACTCCAGGACATTGCCTGCTTGAAAAAAACCATTACATAATTAGATGATACAGCTGTATCTTTCCTGCTGTAATGCAGGTATCTACTTCAATCAGTAGTGTTGGAGATAAAAAATAAAAAAGGGCAAAAAAGCATATCTTCTCCACTGAAAATGAATCCCTAACTTGCCTAAACATTATTTGCTGTATTCCCATTGGCATTCAATTTCTCTTGCTCATCTGATTCTTTATTTTCAGGGTTGGGGGTAGGCACATGGTTCTTTGGGCTCCATGGAAATCCTTTGTCCTTATAAATTAGGACAACATCGATCAAAAATGCAATAGTTGCCAAAAATCCGAAGACCTACAACAGAAGTGAGAAATTTTGTAAAACGTTTTATTTACTTAACCCTCTACTGTACATTGTATGTTTAAAAAACACATGAAATGCTTTTAAAACATAAAAATCAGAAATTATCAAAAGGTTTGACAGAAATAGAAAATTCATGTTGAAGCGAACACAGGGGTCTTATTTTAAAGCAAGACCAATAACAAAAGAAAATGTACATATCAATTGAAATGTCATAAAGCTACCAAGAAACTACACAATAATTCACTTATCCTTCTTACAATATCATAGTTGTAAATTTGCTGTCTTACTAAAAACAAATGGCACTGTACTTCTTCTGAATACAGTATGTCATTATGCCCCCAAATAAATTAAACAATTACTACATTTCTGAAAAGTAAACAGAAATTTCCCCTGTAGCCACACTGAAATATGCCAAATGCCACTGAATATGCAATGAAAAAAGTCAAAAACAATACAAATCTAATTGCCTATATGTTTTACAACAGCAATATATTGGAAAACTGCCCTTCGGTTCCTAGTCCATACAAGTTGTAACCAATCCCCCCCCTACAGGGTCACTATTCTCTATAAATAAATTAGCAAAAATGAAAACTACTTACAATAGCAGTGCTCTCCAGAGTGGTTCCATAATTGTGGGCAGCAAATACACAAGATGCAATCAGGAAGAAAACTGCTATTCCAAGAGTAAAGATAAAATCCTATGGATTGACAAAATAGGGTATAAATAAAACTCATTCAAATTCCAGGTTTATTGTACAATGTTCATTATTATCATTTTTAATCTAACAGCTGTGCTCAGGTGGATAGATCACAGGCTCCCGAGTGGAGCATCCAGTAAAGGCGCTCCGCGTGCGCCCTATAGCCTGGAGATCGCGGGTTCGAATGCAGTCTATGTCACTGCCGACTGTGACCGGGGGTTCCTAGGGAGGGCTTAGGTCGGCAGGGCAATCCACGTTTTACCACGCACCAGCGACCCCTGTGGCTGATAGGGCACCTGCGGGTCTGCAGTGGAGCCATTCAGATCTGTGTTGTCCTCCAACACTATAGGTCTGGTGGCTTCGCTGTGGATCCGCAGTGCGAAAAATGACGGATTGGCAGGAACACGTTTCGGAGGACGCGTGTTTCAGCCTCCGTTTCCTGAATCGCCGGGGGGTTGCAGCGGTGAACCGGGATAAAAATAATAATTGGGCATTCCAAATTGGGGAGAAAACCGGGGTAAAAACCATTGGCGACGACTAAATTTAAAAAAAAAAAGAAAAAAAATAGGTGGCCAGATCACGAGATATATGGCAAACAGAAACAGCTGTGTGATGGATTCCCATCCCATCGTTTTCAGTTATGTAAATTTACACAACCGTCTCCCAGTTTTCACCATCGAAGTGATTATGATCAAAGAAGCATGCTACGTATATATTGGTGGAAGAATTCTTACCACGTATGGGAGGTGGTTAATTCCGACTGACTTGAACAATGTGGTTTTAAGCAGGATCAGCAGTAAAATGGTAAAAAGGAAGGCTGTGCAGCTGACGAATTCAAAGAAGTAGAGTGGTCCACAGTCAGAGCAATTGTTGACCACCTCTTCACATATAAATGCAATGAATGACAGGAGCTGTGGAGAAACAAAAGTACATTTACTGACTAATTAGGTCAGACCTGTGCAATTCATATCGCCTGACGCCCGGGACAAGATTTGTGTGAGGAACAACAAGTTTTGCCGTTATACTTTGCCCGTCGGACAAGTACTTTTTATTTATTGTTCTGCTGCTAGAAAAGCACTATATTTCTAGAGAGCCACAGAAATTTATATTATTTAAATTTTTTGTAATTTAGCAAATAAGTGAGACTGCTTTCTTAATACATGAACCTGACATTTAAATGCAGCAATCTAGTGAAGTTACAAAAAAAAACAAAAACAAAAACAGCATAGTCACTGAGGTATTAGCGGATTAGAAAAAATCATACTGTGTAATTTATACAATTATTTCTGAGTTGACTTTGTGGTCAAGCATGTATTTGTTGGAATGTTTTTAAAAAAAAAACTGTTTAGAAGCATTTCAAGACAAACTTTCCCTGGCAAAAAATGTAATGATTTTTTTGTTCTTTCGGTTTTAGTGTTGCTAACCTAGTTTGCCATTTACCATATTTACATTTTTTTAGATTTAACTAGATTTGAACAGAAGCAATGCCAATTATGTACTGGATATGAACAATCCATCGATTTGTGAAACTATTAAAACTAGATTGACAAAATATTTTTGATAGAAATGATATAAATATACACGACTCCTCATTGTAAATACTATATTATGTAAGTATTCTACAATTCAATGAAAAGCTAAATCAAAACAACATTCAATACTGAAAATATTTTTACTGGTATGTGTAATAAAAAGGATTTAAAAAAATAAAATAAAACAACTGCAGTATATCACTCAAAGTAGAGTTTAGTGAGAATAAAAAAAACACACACACACACACAACTATAGCATATAGGCCTAACCTGGAGAAACTGATGTGCAATTGTAGTTTAATTTATATTGCTTAGTATAGCAACAAGGGACTTCTTCTCTTATAAAAGTTTACCATAGTAAAAGCATAGCAAAGTGTAACAAAACACAGTGAATGCATTGGTAAAGCATTATAAAGAACACTGAGGTATGATATAACATATTAACAAACATGGCAAATCAGGGTAAACTATAGTAAATGTATAATATGAAGCGTGGGGAAAGCTTGGTAAAACTGCAAAAAATACTGATCACAAATACCATGGTAAACTTTTTCATAGCTATTGACAGACAAAAAGTCAACTTTACAAGACACTTCATTGTTTTAGAGGTTCTTGAACGGCTCTTGTTTAGTGTTTCCATCTATGTGTGACATCAAAGAAAAAAAAGTTTTTTCCATTTTAAAACTGTTCTAGATAGGGGTGCTAGATTCCATTTAATTTAATAAAGGTTTAAACTTAAAAAAAAGGATATAGTTTAAATGTTAAAATAAAAACATTTTGAAAAGACGCAGTGTAAGGGGGGTATTATGTGTCCCCCTTGATGTGTGGACTCGACCATCAAAGGCTCCCTTTCCTTTTCAAGCCCGAACCCGGTAATTCTACAAGGTACAGTATAAGGACACAGCTTTTTTTATAGTGTTATTTATTTTTCATTAATATCAGAGGCATACTTTCACAAGCTCAATCTGCATTCCATGCCATTGCCTGTGCCATACAGGTGTGGTAAGGGCAGTATCCCTTACAGGAGTATGAGTAAGGGATACACGTGCAGATTGGATCCACAGGTTTCTGTCATCGGGGCTACTAAATGGACGAGTGTTTTCGGCATTGTGGATTTGAATTTACAGTCCACGCATCTATATATATGTGTAGTGTGGCCGGCCAGGACAACAGGTTACAGTGTAAAGAGACGTGTTGTGTTTGTATGTAATGTAATTGTGAGCCACTAAAAAAAAAAAAAAAAAAAAAAAAAAAAAAAAACTTCCTTCTTGTTGACACTTATCCTAGCAAGTTGTTACAATATATGAATATTTAATTTTATTTAAGTTAGATTTTGAATGCATGCTGTAAGCTATTGTTTAATTTCTCCATTTAGTGGTTTCTTTCTGTATATACATGCTGCTGTTCGGGGTAATGCCACGATGTGTGTTGAGGTTTGATTCTGCATTCATATGCAGGTTACATTCATGTGGAGAGTATGAGAAATAAGGATGGATACACTGTACACCTTTAATAGCTGCTTGGCTGGGTGATGTTAACTATGGAGCGCCATTTGTGCCAAAACTATTTAATTTGTCAATTAATTTGTCAATTTGTTTGTCAATTCTTTTGGCAATTCATGAATTGGTCAATTTGTCCATACATTTATCAATTCATACAGTAATTATTATTATTATTTGTTTTTTCTTAGCTGACGCCCTTATCCAGGGCGACTTACAATTGTTGCAAGATATCACATTATTTTTACATACAATTACCCATTTATACAGTTGGGTTTTTACTGGAGCAATCTAGGTAAAGTACCTTGCTCAAGGGTCCAGAGCCCTAACCACTACTCCACACTGTGCACAAAAAGTGCCTCCTATTTTCTGTTCTGAATGCCCCTTTATCTAATCTCCATTTGTGACCCCTGGTCCTTGTTTCTTTTTTTCAGGTAGAAAAAGTCCCCTGGGTCGACATTGTCAATACCTTTTAGAATTTTGAATGCTTGAATCAGAACACCGCATAGTCTTCTTTGCAGACCGATTAATCAACTAAAGAGTTGATCACAGATTTCTTTTTTTTTTTTTTTTACAATTTAATTGTGCAGAATTTTATTTTTGTATATAAAATAAAATCAGCCAATGGAAGATCTGCATTTTCTCTTTAATCATAAACATGTGAGCGGAGGCGGGACATAAATATGCTAGGGCAAGGTGTAAGAATAGCTGAATTCCACGCGATAGCTTATTATCGAGACCGTTATTGAAAATTATATAGAGAACTTTGAAGTAATATTTTGAATTGCTTTTTACAAATTAAAAAAAAAATGTCGTAAGACAACAGAGACATTATAGTCAATTTGGTACAAATCAATTTTCAAGAAAAACTTTCTCAGAAAAAATTGAGGTATACACCACAAATACCTCTGATTTCTGACTACGACAGCATGTTAAGCAGTCACTTGTCAATAGCCACAGTATACTCGGGTACCTGTAACAGGGTTAGCAACTAACAATATACCTTTTGAAACTTGCTAGTCCTTATGTGAAGTGCCTAAGTTGGAATCAACAACAACAGTTGGGGGTCCCTAAAAATAGGCTTAGATTATAAATTTAGATTTTTTTTTTTTATTTTTTTTTTAACAAAGCACATTCGTAAACACTCAGATCGACCAATCACCTGTTTGCACCTCGTTACTGAGCAACTACTTTACTGAATAAATTCTCTCAGCTGTGTTACCTTCTGAAATTGACACAGATGACACAAGTAAAATGTTTATTTCATTGTACACTACATGTGTTGTTATTTACAAAAATGCTGGATGGCTATGAATTACTATCTACAATAATTAATGTACTCACGTACACATGCGGTCTTCACTAAAGTCCCAATTTAAAGACAGTACGTTTCACTGTAGCCCTCGGGATGAAATTGTTAACTAGTTTGCTATTTTTTTTTAAATTATCAGTGAGAGCAAACTGCTTCAGCAAGTACAGTAGAATCTGCCAGAACTGACAGACGCTGTATCTACTAGGTTTACATATTAATAAGAGTATTACAAATACAAAAGAAAAACGAGGGAATTGCAGATCTTTTCAAGAAAGCTGGGAGACTTTGTATAAATGGATTTTATATTTTCAAATGCTGCAATAACAGTTGTGCTTGTGAAGCATCCACACTGTAATTTGACATAACAGGTGGTTTATTTGCACTATGCGGGACCTTATTTTCCTCCATTGGTGCTTGAGCCCCGGAGCGCTCACGGAATCACTGCCTGTGCACCTATTATCAGTGATTAAAGCCTGGTTTTCAAACTAACTGATCATCGCTCACCAATACTGTATTGGTATAAGAAAAGTGTGTTTTAAAAAAGTAATTTCAGCTTCCAATCACTTAAAATATGCTGACGATAATGTAAACAACACCAAGCTACAGACAGAGAGTCCCAACTCAACTTTATTATGAATATATTGTGTTATTATGTTTTAAGCAACATACTACGATAATGTTCATTATGGTAATTGTTTGTTTATTAGTTTTACAATATTTAGTAAAACGTGACCTATTGTTTGACCTCGTTAGTGCAACCGGCCCCCTTTGCTATTGACATCTTCAGGTCAGGGTCATAACCCAGTATTATCTCCTTATTTTTGTAAAATGACTTTACACTAACTTCAAAAGATCCAACGTGTTTCAGTAAATTCAAACCATAAACTTCGCACCCCACGCAGAGGGAGAACACAAACATAAAACGTCATTAATTGAGGTTGGTATTGCAGGGGAGATGAAGGGAGGTTTCAGTTCCGACTGACTGTTTTCTAAGCATTATTTGTGAATGCTTATTCACCACTGCTACACCCCGTTAGAAAATTGATTTCCCTGCATTTTTTTAATGCAAGACTAAACGTGAGAGTATATGTGTACATTTGTTTTAAGTACTTGCCCAGAGGATTACTGAGACACAGACATCAACTCGTCCTCATCAGATTTAATTCGCCTCGGTCGAGCGGTTGTTTCTAAACCTACTGTAACAAGATTCCGAACTGCTTAACCTCTTCGGTGCCTCAGGTTCTGCTAGATGCAGAAGTACAGGAAGCCAAGTACGTAGCTGTAATGGTAGATTAAATAACCGATGTTGGAAACGCAGCTCAGCTGTCTTGTCTTTTCATTTACTAGTATGTGACTGACAGTGAACCGAAATAATGGTTGTTCTGTAAAAATGTGTTACATTTACTAAAATAATAATAATAATAATAATAATAATAATAATACTTTTAAAAAGACCAAATTCCCATTGGGCTTATTTATTTATTTATTTATTTATTTTTTAGATTATTTAGTATTACTATGCTAGCCAGGCTCTATAATATTGTTAACTTTATAAAAACTGCTTTATAAAAATCTACCAATTAATCAACTAATGTCCATAAATTAACCGGTCAAAAATTTTAATCAATATTTATATATATGCGTTTTATTTTATTGTCACACATTAACATTATTGTTGTCTTAAATATGTTTTGCAAAAAGTCTGTAGCCTGTTTATTTTTACCACTCTGAGAAATTATTTATGAAACAGTAACTTTATTTATGGAGCCATAATTAAACAGGTTTGTTGTTTGGCCAGCTAAGAATGCATTTTTTGTCAGAACCTTTAAAAAAAACATGCTAATAAATTCAGTTAATTATTTTGGTTAAAATAAGGGGCACGAGGTAAACTGATTTTCTAAATTGCATTTCATTTTTAATTTATTTATCTATTTAAACAAATTAGAATGTAACCTAATTGTCAGTGTCCAGTCAACAGCATACAATATGTTAAAATAGGTCATAGGGACAGTAAGTCAGATCTGTTCAAGACCTTAACTCTCACAAATAGGCCACCAGTTCTCAATCTGTGGGCTGACATAAGTACGTCATTAAAAAAAACAGACTGCAATGAGTAACCATCTTCCTGTGAGTACACAGCAAAGTGTACTAACTAATAACCACAGTCTCTAGCAAATTAAACTAATGAATATGCAGTACGTGGATTTGACCCTGTGAATATGGTGTAGAGACATTCCTTGATGATCACTGCCTCTAATTCCATCAGTGAAATTGGACAAATGTAACAGTGACTGTGGACCTTTCTGAAAAACAGACAAGCTCAAAACCAGTTTAATGGCAGATGTTGAAGAAAATGCTAATAACTCAATATCGGAACCCAGAACTACTCAGGATGATTGCAAACACCAAGACGGGTAAGAATATAACTGTCTCTGGGTCCCTTCCTGTTGTCAGGAGATGTGAAGCCTTTAAGACTTTTTTCACTGAACAACTGACTAGCAAACTGGTGTGCCTCTGAGAATCTGGGTTTTATTGACAATTGTGATAGTGAGTTCTTGGGTTCATTTAGATTGGTAGAAAACTTTGAGAATTATTGTAAATGCCTTTGACTAGGTATGTCTTCAGGAGAACTGACTCACACGCCTCAGTCATGTGGACAGACTCCACAATTGAAGCATTTAATCTATACAATTGAAGTAGTGTCAGTTCCCCTTTATGAACCAACAGCTTCCCCCTGGAGCTCTTGTCTGAAAATTTAGTTAAAGTTATGAATTTATCACACACTGTCAACTTACCGTGCACTGCACAAACTATGCTTCGTCTTGGCTTACTTAATACAAGATCTTTGGCAAAGAAGTCAGTTTTAATTAATGATTTTATTCTTGAAACAAATTTAGAAATGTTTACTTTAGTTGAGACGTGGTTGAAGCAAGACAAAAATGCATCCCTGGTAGATGCCTGTCCTTCTGGTTTTTTCTTCTATCAGAAAACGCGTCTTAAGGGACAAGGTGTGGTATTTCAACAATTTTTGGTAATGAGTTTAATTTTTGCAATGAAAAAACAGAGGTTTGTACATCATTTGAAATCCTATCTTTTATGTTTCATGGCCTATTTTGGCCAAACTCTTTTCTATCTGAATTCAGTGAGTTTTTATCAACAATTATTGTCAAACATGATAGAATCTTACTTTTAGGTGATTTTAATGTACATGTTGATGTCACTAGAGATCCTCTTAGTAGAGATTTACTGGCATTGCTTAAGTCCTTGGGTTTTATTCAACATGTTACTGGTCCTACTCATATTCATGGCCATACCTTGGACTTGGTTTTCTCTCGTGGTCTAATTATTCAGAATCTGTCCATCAATGATCTAACGATTTCAGATCACTATGCGGTTGTCTTTGATATGCTATTACCCAACCCTATGAAACAGCCACCATGCTGTATTAAAACTAGATCTCTAAATTTATCAACTTCTAAAAAGTTCCTGGAAGCTTTGTCTGTTTTAGATTGTACTCATTCTGGAGCGGTCGGAGAGATGATAGAGAAGTATAATGCCACTCTGACAAACACCTTGGATACTATTGCATAGGGCTGTATTAGCAGGTTTGAAGGTTCGAAGGTTCGTTCGCCAGCCAGGAATTCGAAGATTGTTTTAAACCTTCGAAGGTTCGTCAGACGCCATTCCCGCACTGCGTGTGTGTGTGGTGCTTTTTTTTCTGTTAACAGAAATCGTTTGACAATGTGTGAATACTATAAATCACATATTAAATGTCACATGCAAAATCCAATCTTTTTATTACTTAAACAAAAGTTGTTGTATTAAAATCAAATCAAATCGTAGCAACTCTATATGGCGCCGCTGCCATGTATGGAGCAGGGTATAGTATCCAAAGCACTGGGGCGGTACCTATAGCTGTTGTAGTGCTTCAGTAAAATATGTACTGAGTACCTAGTGTACAAGACAGTGTAAAAGAAGTGCTATGGTAGAATATGTTTGAAACATATACAAAATATACGCTAACACAAATAACTTTAATTTCGGAAAAACTGAGCACCGTCTGTCCCTCCCCCCTCCAGCTCGTGTTAATCAGAGGCAAATTTCTTCATTCAACATCTCGACAGCAAAGCGCTGTATAGCTTAAGCTGTTTTGAAAGAAATGTCTCAATACCCCTCTGCTGTTTGGGATTTTTTTAGTTAAATGCCCAGACGACCAAAAAAAAAAGTTGAATGCAAACTGTGCAAGCGTCTCGTATCATGGAGGTATAACCAATCTCTGGGGTCACTTGACAATCGTAAATTCATATTATTATTATTATTATCATTATTATCATTATTATTATTATTAATAATAATAATAATAATAATAATAATAATAATAATAATAATAATAATAATAATAATAATAATAATATTTTTAGTAGTAGTTAAATGTGACTGATTACCTGCTTTGAACGGTGACTGTTAAATTAAGTTTGTTTTGCCTCAGTCCGCTGCAGTTAGTGCTGCTGGAATTCAAGCTTACGCACAAGCAGCATCAATTACGTGCAAATAAACAACGTGTATTTTATTTTCATTTAAATTATAAAAACATGATTACTGTTCTATATATAATTTATCTTTAAACTACATATGAATGTTTTATTCCATTTATATCAACAAGTAGCTATGGTGACGTCACCAGTAAATTATGCAAATGAGTACCATCGAAGGTTCGAACCTTCCTTCGGTAATGTGTTCCGAACCTTCAAAAGTCAAAATGTACCCTTTGTTGCAGCCCTACTATTGCACCCTATAAACTTAATTAACTGTCTACAAAAAGATTCTCTCCTTAGTTCAATGATACAACACATATACACAAACGTAGAAACTAGAACGCAGATGGAGAGCTACCTGATTTCAGGTTCATTATCCAACATGGAAAGATAATCTTTCAAAAAACAGGGCTGCGTTGTCTCTAGATAGATCGGTCTATTATTCTGATCTTATTGACAAAAACATGAATAACCCAAGATTTCTCTTTCAGTCCATAACAAAATTAATAAATCCAGTATTGCAGTGAGTTACACAAAATACTCCTCTAAGCTGTGATAAGTTTATGAATCGCTTCAATAAAAAAAAGTGTTTGACATCAGCTGAGCAACTGTACACCAAATAGAGAGAGACATGTCAACTGACAAAAATAATGATGCAAATATTCTTGGTCTGTCTGAATCTCATCAAACCTTAGAGCATTTTTTATTGACGCTTAAACAAGAGCTGGGCATCATAGTTAAATACAAAACTCACAACATGTACATTAGTTCCCATTCCTACTAAACTTTTAAAAGAAGTATATCCAAAAATAAATACCACTGTTTTAAATATTAACAGCTCTCTTTCATCATTTTTTATTCCTAATTCGTTCAAGACAGCAGTAAAAAAAACCTTTGCTCAAGAAGCCCACCCTCTATCCCAATGTGCTTAATAACTACAGGCCTGTATCCAATCTTCCTTTTTTCTATCCAAGGTGTTAGAAAGAGTGGTGGTGGAGCAACTTAACAGATTTCTTGCTACACAGAATATTGCTGAGAAATTTTGGTTTTAAGCTGTATCATAGCACTGAGATGGTACTAATTCGAGTGAAAAATTATGTGTTGTGGTTCTCTGACATGGGCTCCACTTGTTTTACTGGATTTAAGTGCAGCTATTGCACCGAAATTACAGAATGACCTGCCCAGTACTGTTAGAGAAGCTCCTTCGATTGAT